>NW_017674167.1:0-11722 GCF_001879085.1 Nicotiana attenuata
GCTTTTTCGGTTGATAGGAGAGATTTTGATTTAGGGGTCAGAATGGAATTTCGGAAGTTTCAGTAGCTCCGTTGTGTCATTTGTGACGTGTGTGCAAAATTTCAGGGCACTCGGACGAGGTTTGATAGACTTTTTAATCGGAAGCGGAATTTGGAAGTTCTTGAAATTCTTAGGCTTGAATCCGATGTGATTTTGGTGTTTTGATGTTGTTTTGAGCGTTCTGAAGGTTGGAACAAGTTTGAATAAGGTTATGGGATATGTTGGCATGTTTGGTTGAGGTTCTGCGGGCTTCGGGTGAGTTTTGGGTGGTTAAACGGATCAATTTTGGACTTTGGACTTGGCAGTTTTTGCTTGTTTTTGTTGCAGATGAATTGTTCTTCGCGTTCGCGCTCAGGGACTCGCGTTCGCGAAGGGTGTTTTTGTGTGATGATATTTTTTTTCTACGCGTTCGCGAGGATGAGAACGCGAACACGAAAGTGGAGGATTCATGTGCATCGCGGATGTGAGACTGGGGTCGCGTTAGCGTAGAGGAGTAAGGTCGTTGGGTACCCCAGGCCCATGTGCTATGTGTTCGCGACAGTTGCATCGCGTTCGCGAAAGCCTGGTATAGCGAAGCATCGCGTTCGTGTGGATTTGTTCGCGATCACGAAGGGAAAAATGGAAAGGCAGTGACATTGGCCTACGCGAACGCGAGAGGCCGGTCGCGTTCGTGAAGAAGGTAATTTTACCCGGGGCAGAATGTTTAAAAGTGAGTTTCGCGATTTTTGGTCTATTTTCTCCATTGTTGAGCGATTTTTGGAGCTTTTGAGAAAGATTGAAGAGGGAATCGAAGGGCAACACTTGGAGGTAAGATTTTTGAACTCTATACTCGATCCTACGTTGATTCTTTCTTATTTAATCATGAAATATGTGGAAATTAAAGCCTAAAATTGGGGAATTAGGGCTTGAATTTGGAGAGTGTAAATTTGGAATTTGAGGTCCAATTTTGATCTTCTTCGTATGTATAGACTCGTGAGAGGATGAGGATTCTATTGATATGACTTTTATCAGATTTCTAGACGTGGGCCCGGGGGCCAGGTTTGAGCAATTTCAGGATTTTGATGTAAATTGGACATTTTCGAGCGGGTTTTGTTCCCTTAGCATATTCTAATGGTTATGTATTGATTGTGGATAGATTTGGAGCACCCAGAGGTCGATTCGTGAGGGCAATGGCATCGTGTGCTAGAGTTTGGATCGGATCGAGGTGAGTAATGATTGTAAATGATGTCCTGAGGGTATGAAACCCCAGATTGCACATCGTTGTGCTATGTTGAGGTGACACACACGCTTGATGACGAGCGTTGGATCGTGCACTGTTGAGGATTGTGACATAGTGTGTCCCGAATGACTATTTTACCGCGTATTGGACTGAAAACTATTTACTATCATCATGTATTGGGTTGAATGCCATATTTGGGTCTCGTGGTAACTATTTGAACCCTTAGGAGATTTTTATTGATATTTCCTCTCTGTTTTTGACTTTATACTTGAAANGTTTCTCCCCCTTATCTCATTTCTTTTCCTTGTTAGTGACTTTGTATTAGCTTTGTAGACTTTTCGTACTTGTGTTAGAATTGATAGATGCTCATGACTAGTGACACCCCGATGTCGGGCTGTGTTGGGTTTTATTCCGCAAACTGTAATGTTCGCTGCTTATCATTTGGGATTTTATTGAGTTTAAGACTTAAATTCTTATTGTTTAATTGCTTAAAACTGAAATGGGAAAGTGTTGACTGGCCTTGTCTTCATGAGAGGCGCCATCACGACCGGGTCCGGGTTTAGGGTCGTGACAAGGAGCATTACTAACACTCTATTTGGATCATTGTTTCCCATCGTTTTGTAATGTATTGTATTGTATCGTATCGTTTTATAAATACAATGTTTGGATAGATTGTATTGTTTGCAATTGTTAAATAATATTTTGTTATTTGGTTTGACTATATCGTACTGTACTGTAACTAATAAGTTGACTAAAATAACCTCAATTGTTTACATATTAAATTTATTAAAATTATGCATAAAAAAAATTTTAAAAAACAAAACAGAAAAAGACAAAACACCTTAAGAAAGCAGAACAAAGGAGCGAGAAAGAAAAAGGCAAAATGAAGGAGCACAAATAATTAGGATCGAGTTAAAAGAAAATTAGGAGAAAAAATAAAATAGAAGGCGGCAAAACATCTTTAACGTTGGTGGCAGAAGTTCTTGAAAAAAATGAAGTAGGTTATAGGTTGGAGATTTGGAGTTAAAATAGAAAAAAAAAAGGCAAAGGGTAAAATATGATTGTGGAGTAATAAGTTAGGGCATAATTGAAAAGGAAAATAGGAAACAATCCCACTATACCAAATCGGTTGCTTCAAAAAAGAGAACTTTTCATTGTTCTAGAATAATGGATTTAACAATATAATACAACCAATTTTAATGAAACAATCAAAACAAATATTATTTTGGGATAACAATACAATACGATACAACGGGGAACAACCATCCAAACAAGCTGTAAAGCTATTTGCTTGAGAGTTCATAACGGGCATCCAAAGAAACATCTAGACTACGCACTGTGTTATTTCATAAATTATAAGTTCCTAACATGAATTAACTACAACTGCAACTATGACTAATTTGACTAATTATGAACAATAAACATCCATGTGGAATCACATGTCAAAGAGTCAGATGAAAATGTTACAAGCACAGAAATTAAGGACATGTAGTTCTTAACTTACAGTTACAAGTTCAAAAGTTAAGGACACTAGGTCCTGAACTTTGAGTTCCAAGTTCAAAAGTTAAGAACACTTGGTCCTGAACTTAGAATTACAAGTTCAAAAGTTAAGGATACTTAGTCCTGAACTTAGAGTAACAAGCTCAAAAGTTAAAGGACAATAGGTCCGGAACTTACAGTTACAAGTTCAAAAGTTAAGGACAATAGGTCCTGAAGTCCTGAACTTAGATTAACAAGCTCAAAAGTTAAGTACAATAGGTCCTCAACTTAGGCTAAGAAGCCCAAAAGTTAAGGACAATAGGTCCTGAACTTAAACTAACAAGCTCAAAAGTTAAGGACACTTGGCCCTAAACTTACTGTTACAAGTTCAAAAGTTAAGGACATGTAGTCCTGAAATCCTGAAGTTAAGGACATGTAGTCCTGAAGTCCTGAAGTTAAGTTCAAAAGTTAAGGGCATGTAATCCTGAAATCCTGAACTTAGAGTTCCAAGTTCAAAAGTTAAGGACATGTAGCCCTTAAGTCCTGAACTTAGAGTTGTAAGTTCAAAAGTTAAGGACATGTAGTCCTGAAGTTAAGTTCAAAAGTTAAGGATATAAGCAGAAGGGTATTTTCATCCGGGCAGTTAAAGTTTATTAAAGTAGTGGCTAAAGACTGAAGACATTTTAAACAGTGGCTTAAAAGTAAATACATGTGTTATTAGTGGCTAACCGTGCACTTCCCCCCTTATCAGACAAGCAAGTTTTGTTCAAGAATTATGAGTCCATTTGGATGGGCTTATTTTAAGTGACTTTTAAGCCAAAATAGCTTTTAAGTCATAAGTTAGGAATTTTAGCTTTTGGCTTTTGGCTTGTTTTTGTCATATTAGCTTAAAAACAAACGCTTAAAAGTACTTTTTTACTCTATCCAAACACTGCACAATGAGTTAAAAGTTATTTTGGCTTAAAAGCACTTAAAATAAGTCAATCCAAACGGGCACTGTGTTGAAGGGTATCCTAAAGAGAGTGATTTTGAGCTTAGAAGTAAAATGATAAGTTCTCATATTCCTCAAGGATCAAAGGGTTTGTTTGTTAAGAATCTTCACTTGGGTTATGACCCTTACATGCGACACAAGATGTCTCCTCATGAATCCAAGGATGTTTCTTTGCTTACCTCATTCAAACCTGGTTCTGTAAGTAAATTTTCTTGACATTTTGCTCGTTAGATTCTTGAATGTTGTTCCAAGTCTTGTTTGGTCGGGTGGCAAATTAACCCCTTAATTTATGCTGATTTGATTTGGATTCTTGCCTGTGTGATTTCCCTTTTGAATTTGAATAACTTTGAGGCCATTGCTTGGTGCTGTAAATGTCATAAAGTTGGCAGGAACTGATTTTCAGAAGGGGCATTATGTTTGAGTAATTACTGGTTGAGAAAACTATAGGTAGATTCCTAATTTAGTCCATTTACTTGACATTGTACCAATGGATTATTGAATGCTGTTAATTTTTCTTTTTTTTGGATTCCTAGGTTAGTTCAGAGATCTAGAGTTAGAAAATATACAGAACATCTAATATATTTTTTTATTTGAATAAAATTGGCATGAGATGAGTTTAATGGAGTAAAGTAGTCAGTGATGATTCATATAGTCGACTCCAGCTTGTTTAGGACAAAGCGGTAGTTGTTGTTGTTGATTCTTGAGTTTTTTGGGTTGGGTTCTGTTGGGGCCCGGGGGAAGGAGGAGGCGGTGGGGCACATTGACCCTTAACTTTACTGTTTTAATTTGGATTCTTGACTGTGTTTTTTCCGTTGGAATTTGGATTATTGGCCTTCTTGTGCCAAAGCTCATACATTAAGCAAATGCATGTTTTCAATGATTAACTAGAAAATTATAACTTCTTCATTTATTAAATTTGTTTTCTTCACATATTTTCAACGTATTCATGAATGATGCTTTTTATTATTTTTGGCTTAATGGGTGAGTTGACTTTTTTTCGGGAGGAGGGGGGAGGTGAAAGGGAGTTGAACAAATTAACCCATAATTTTGCTTTTTTGTTTTGAAGTCTTGATAATGATCTCCCCTTTTGAATTTTAATAACTTTTAGGTAATTACTGGACTTGGGGTGTAAAAAGTTATTAAATCAGCAAATGCAGATTTTGAGGAGGGAGATTATATCTGGCGAATGACTGGTTAGGAAGAATATAGCTTGATTCTTAATCCAGATGGGCTTTTCAAGATCAAATATACGAATCTGCCACTCTCATACTATGCTGGAATTCTAGGTACCAATTTCTATATTTATTTCCTAATTATACTCCCGAACCCCTCTCGTCCCCTTTTATCTTGTCGCCAGTTTTCTGGTTGTGGTATGAAAAGGTTGCTCATTGAAACTATTACTTCTGGTTTCAAGTAATGTTAGTCATTTTGTCGAGGCTAGAGAATTTAGGGTTTGTTAACCTAATTGAAAATTTCAAAACATGAATTTCCAAATTACGAGTTTTACGCAAAAGAAATGGACTATTTGCAAATTCTTGTTCGTGATAATAACAAGGTGACTTCATCATAACAGGTATGCCAGGACTCGCAGCCTATATTGGCTTTTTATAATGTATGCTCTGCTAAGGAAGGGGATATAGTCTATGTCTCCTCCGCAACAGGAAAATTATAGCTTGCTTCATTATTAAGTCTGTTTTCTTCACATATTTTCAACGTATTCTTGAATTTATTTTTGCTTTGAAGTCTTGATAGTGATCTCCCCTTTTGAATTTTGATAACTTTTAGGTAATTACTGGACTTGGGGTGCCAAAAGTTATTAAATCAGTAAATGCAAATTTCGAGGAGGGAGATTATATCTGGGGAATGATTGGTTGGGAAGAATATAGCTTGATTTCAAGATCAAATATACAGATGTGCCACTCGCATACTATGCTGGAATTCTAGGTACCAATCTATTTACATTTGCTAATTATATGCCTGAAACCCTCCTGTCCCTTTTTATCTAGTAGGTAGTCGCTTGCTTCTTGGTTGTGGTATGAAAGGTTGCTCATTGAAACTATTACTTCCGGTTTAAAGTAATGTAAGTCATTTTGTCGAGGCTGGAGAATTTAGGGTTTGTTAACCTAATTGAGAATTTCGAAAATATGAATTTCCAAATTAGGAGTTTTACGCAAGAGAAAATGGACTATTTGCAGATTCTTGCTCGTGATAATAACAACGTGTTTTCATCATAACAGGTATGCCAGGACTCGCAGCCTATATTGGGTTTTATAGTGTGTGCTCTGCTAAGGAAGGGGATATAGTCTATGTCTCCTCTGCATCAGGAAAAATTATAGCTTGTTTCATTATTAAGCCTGTTTTCTTCACGTATTTTCAACGTATTCTTGAATTTATTGTTGCTTTGAAGTCTTGATAGTGATCTCCCTTTTTGAATTTTGATAACTTTTAGGTATTTACAGGACTTGGGGTACCAAAAGTTATTAAATCAGCAAATGCAGATTTCGAGGAGGGAGATTATATCTAGGGAATGACTGGTTGGGAAGACTATAGCTTGATTCTTAATCTCTATGGGCTTTTCACGATCAAATATACAGATGTCCCACTTTCATACTATGCTGGAATTCTAGGTACCAATTTATTTACATTTTCTAATTATATGCCTGAAACCCTCCCGTCCCTTTTTATCTAGTAGGTAGTCGCTTGCTTCTTAGTTGTGGTATGAAAGGTTGCTCATTGAAACCATTACTTTCGGTTTCAAGTAATGTAAGTCATTTTGTCGAGGCTGGAGAATTTAGGGTTTGTTAACCTAATTGAAAATTTCAAAAACTTGAATTTCCAAATTAGGCGTCTTACGCAAGAGAAAATGGACTATTTGTAGATTCTTGTTCGTGATAATAACAAGGTGATTTCATCATAACAGGTATGCCAGGACTCGCAGCCTATATTGGATTTTATAATGTGTGCTTTGCTAAGGAAGGGGATATAGTCTATGTCTCCTCCGCAGCAGGACAAATTAAAGCTTGTTTCATTATTAAGTATGTTTTCTTCACGTATTTTCAACGTATTCTTGAATTTATTTTTGCTTTGAAGTCTTGATAGTGATCTCCCCTTTTGAATTTTGATAACTTTTAGGTAATTACTAGACTTGGGGTGTCAAAAGTTATAAATCAGCAAATCTAGATTTCGAGGAGGGAGATTATATCTGAGGAATGACTAGTTGGGAAGACTAATCTTGATTATTATATCCGGATTGGGCTTTTCAATATCAATTATACAGATGCGCCACTCTCATACTATTACTGGAATTCTAGGGTACCAATCTATTACATTTCTAATTATATGCCTGAAACCTCTTGTCCCTTTTTATCTAGTAGGTAGTTGCTTGCTTCTTGGTTTGTGGTATGAGGTTGCTCATTGAAACTATTACTTCCGGTTTCAAGTAATATAAGTCATTTTGTCGAGGCTGGAGAATTTCGGGTTTGTTTACCTAATTGAAAATTTCAAAAACATGAATTTCCAAATTAGGAGTTTTATGCAAGAGAAAATGGACTATTTGCAGTTTCTTGTTCGTGATAATAATAAGGTGAATTCATCATAACAGGTATGCCAGGACTCACAGCCTATATTTGCTTAAATATATGGTGCTCTGCTAAGGAAGGGGATATAGTCTATGTCTCCTCCGCAGCAAGAGGAGTTAAATTTGGGTCAAGGGAAGAAATACTTGATGTAATTCACTTTTCTGTGGAATGATTTCTGTATGCTTCATGAAATTTTCTATGGAATGATTTCTGTATCTGCCTGTCACATGTGAAATTAATTATCGACTTTATGAGTCTAAAACCAGTACTTTACTATGTTATTTGAGGGGAGAATGAATTTCTTTTCTGTGGAATGATATGTTTCTTCATCTATCTATCACTGCAAAATGAGGGAACTTTCTAAAAGGTATTGACAAAAATTGAAAACAGTGATCACGCCCACCTATGCCTTATAAAAAGACTAAGCGGACGTTGCAAATATAACCCGAGTATTACGCCCAGGTTCGAATCCAAAGAGAGTTAACCTACCAACTATATCTTCAACCCACTAATTCTTCAGAACCCAGCTTCCAAATATCAAATCTCAGTTGAGTGTTCTTTAACGACTAGCTTGCAAATAACTAAATAGTTGTAAACTAAATAATGAGGTTGTAAACAATTATGAGGAAACGCTAAGGCAATGATTTCCCCTATTGATGAATCCCTTCTGTTTATGCTCATACAAATTTACCCACACATTCTCTATCAATCATGAACGCTAGTCTTACCGCAAATCTCTCCCGAGTAATCACAGTAATTTACTATTGCACTCTTCTAAGATACACTAGCTTACTTTATTTAGCACGATTCACTTTAGATTACACCAAAGGCTTCGTTATCCCAAATCCTGCCTTTAAACCCGCAATTATAGATTCCTCTAATAATCTAGGATGGGTGTTATTCAACAATAACCTAAATATGCACTCTTTTCCAAGTTATGCACACTAAATAGGCACAGCTAATTGAGGATCCTGTCAATTAACTACAACGAACACGAAGTTGAACAAGTAGAGATTAAACTGGCAATTTTGTATTCACATAAACAAGAAGTTCATCACCCAATAGGTTCCATCAAAGCCTTAGAACAGGAATTTAGCTACTCAGGCTATGGGAAAGTAAACTAAGCTTGGATTCATCATAAAATCAAAAGAAAAGAAGAAAGATGTTTAGAGTATATTCTCACAATGTTTTTCCTTGCTAAGAACACCTAAAAAATCAATACATGCCTCTCTTGGGCGAAGTCTATGTTTTAAATAGGGTTTAGGTCTAAAAAATCCCGTAATTGAATACTTTGGTCCCTGAAGTTTCTGCGCCTACAGCGGTTCTGCGCGGTCGCGGTAGAACCGCGGCCAAACCCCTCGCGGAATCACTGAGGTTCTGCAGCTCTTCCCACCGCGGTTCTGCCGCGGTCGCGTGGAACTCGCAGGTGGACCCAGTGCGTCTGAATCTTCGCGCTTGTTTTGCGTGGTTCACTTGGGAAATTTTATCAGTTTGGCCTCTTTTTCATCACTTTTAATCCAAAACTGCCTCCTTAGCCTTCCTTATACATATTTCACCTACAAATCATGAAAAGCACTAATAAGAGCATTTTGTTATCACTTTTAGCATTAAAACTACACAAGAAGGTGATTATTTAAGGTGTGATTATAGTCAAATGTCACACCTATTATCAACACCCACACTTAAACTTTGCTCGTCCTCGAGCAAACTAAACCACACTTCTAGGCCCTAACTGCTCAATGCATTGCCCCAATTTATGTCACTCCTGCTATTATCAAAGATTGACCTAAGCGGTGCACAATCATATCTCAAATGCAGACTCTCATGCCAAGACACACTTGTGCTCACTCTAATTACTCTAACAGAAGTGAAGACTCACTTTTTTCTTCCTGAGTCACATGCCCTCACATAAACAAAATTTGAGAGAAGTTCCACACACACATAAAATTCAAACAACAAGGAACCATATATAGAAAGAATTCACTCACTCTCAGCAAAGAGCATTCACATGCACACAGAACCCAGCATAAGTTGCCCCTAGTGTCATACTCCCTAATCGAGCATTTCAGTCAAATCAAGAGGTTTTATAGGTTGTAATGTAGGCTAAGGGACGGGTAGGATATATTTGGGATATAGTGACTAACCTCCCTAAGCACTTTTAATACACACTTCCTTTTGTTTCACCTTCATGTTCAACCCAATCATTAATTCCACATTTTGTTTCACTTGTGACCCCCACTTTTCTTAGGTACAACTGTCTTCTTTTTCTCTTTTTTTTTTTTTGAGATTTATTGTAACAATGCCAGTTCACCAATCAGAACCTTCATTCTTGATTCCCTTTTTTTTCACTAACTCTTCCCCACCCCACACTTTGACTTTTGTTATTCTTTAGTGATTTCAAGTGCTTCTAAGGAGGTAAAGGTTCAACAATTAGCTTAATTCAAACACAACGATTTTAGATCATTATAGGATTATCAAAGACAGGCTCAGCTTCAAAGGGGTTTAACTATGGTAATATGCACAGGTGGATTCTCAAGTATAGAGGGGTTGCACAAAGAAATGCCTCAATCAATCTCTAAACCAAACGACTTCTATTTCGCTTTTGCACACACAAGGGCAAGTTCTAGGTATCATAGGCAAGCATAGGATGCAAGTAACAACTCACACACACGGAGCATGTAGCTCATTCCCGAATCAGTTCATCAACACAATCATACGATGGTTCAAGCAAGACAAATGTGCAAAATTAAAGGCATATATTATTGAGTCCACAAACAAGCTTAAACGTCCACTCTCAAGTTCTTTTCTTTGCAAGTGTGCACATTTGGGGTTACATTCTGACCTTTCGCCCATCTAATCCTAAAACTACAACAAGAAAAAATCTACCTAACCCGGTTCAAAAAACCCTTGGAAAAAGAACATGGTCAAAAGAAAAACCAAGGGGGAGGTACTACACTACCTAAAAGAAGAAAATAAAATAAAAAAAATTCTACATGGACTACTTCCCTCAAGAGTACATGTCCACCTAGTCCGTCATCAGGAAGAGTCCTCTACATTTTTTAGATTCGACTATGACCCTCAAGAGACCTGTCGACAAGTGTCCGTCTTGGGCCAAGTCAGTTGCTTCCAATGTTGAGTAACAGTCAATTATACACAACAACATCAATCTAATATTACAACATACTCAATGTCTATATACACCTACAATACACTACCAGAGCAAGTCTTCCACCCTCACACTTATAAAATTATGTCATGTCCCCATGTCATACAAAAATAAGAGGGTAAAACGAAACTCCCTGGTAGGCCAAGGCGAAGCACTAGCAAGCTCATGGGGTAACTAGCTTCCCAAGCTGTGTCCTTCGTGCGGGTACCTCACACTTAGTTCCAACATTGGTTTGCTGTTGCATCCTTCCACTACCTTTGTTTTCCATGCTCCTAGAAGAAAAAAAATAAAATAAAAATTGACACACTTTTCTCGCCACTTGGATGAATATGAACTGGGCACCTAGCTTGGAATCAAGCTTGTGACCTCGAGCGATCGGGGGTGGTACGTTGATGTATCGAGCCAAGCTTTAAGTACTTCATTTTGCACTTCTTGGCTTTCCTATGTGAGGAATGGTCATTTTTTCCTCCTTGTTCCCTCAATTGTAAGATGAATGGTTGTTGCCTTTCCTCCTTGCAATCCCTCATTGAGTCGTGTAGATCAATTCCCATATCACCACACAAGTCCAATGTTGAAAAATGCTTGAAATGCGACTTCAAACCTTCATTTTGCAATTTTTCTCGGATTTTGACATCCTCTTTTTCCCTCGGGTTAGAGTCAATCTCAACCAAATTTTTATTTACACCGGTTGACTCTAATCCTATTTTTTTCTCGGCACCATTAACACTCATGGAATTGGTTGGCGGATGTTCAATTCTTGAATCCTCAAAGTAACGCTCACTTTCTTCCTCGAAATTGGATTCTTCTTGGTTTTGATCAAGTGCCAAGGAAAGATTTTCGGCTTCCACATCTAAGGAAAGTTCTTGGCTCTCATTAACTTTCGAGGCTTTTTGGACCTCTAAAGCTTCAAGCATTTCTCCCATTTGTGAGTGACACCTTTCAAGTGCCAAGTCATTTCGGAGACTATTTTCCAAAAGCTCCTCCAAGGCACTTTGTTCTTTGTTTCCTCCTTCAAGTAAACATTCCAACATGAGCTTGAACTCTCCATTTCGGTTATGCTCAACTTCTTCAACTCCCATGGCCCTATAATTTTCATCACAAAAAGTAGAATCATCATAGTGGGGGCTTGGGGAAGGGAAGGACAAATAAGCACAAACATCCCAATGACCATTTTGAAAACCACATTTATCACAAATACTCCACTCATGGGTTTGAGATTGTGCGCACAATCCACCCCTGGGAAAACTTAA
>NW_017674167.1:17045-26514 GCF_001879085.1 Nicotiana attenuata
TGAGTTCGTGCCCAATTTGCTCAGAAATGAAAAGGTCATTTGGTCGAGCACTTGGAGCCTGCCCGCTGCCTGGGGACTTTTGAACATAAAATTGAAGGAATTGGATGATACCCAAGTGAAATTGGAGGTGTAGTCATGTTCTCCTCATCCTGGGGAACAATTTGGTACCGAGCTTTTTCCTATTGGACACCTGGAACATTGTGCGCCATTATTTCTGACTCGTCGGAGATTTTCTTTTCGCCGGAGGAGACGATTCCCGCTGTGAAATTGGCTGAATTTTGGAGGGGAGATGCGCCTGATTATGGGGAGGAAACTCCAAGGCTTGGAATTATCAAATTTGACCCAAAAATCGTTTGGGAATTATTAGTAGCTCCCAGGCAATTTTTTGGAACAGTGATCGCTGCACCAAAATTGATATCTGTTCCGATTGGGGAGGAGTTTTGGACTGAAATTTTTTTGGGGAGGGTGCGCATTTGTAGGACGCATCTCTTGGTTAGGGTCCGGCAGTTTTCCACCGGTGAACGGAGGAGCAGTGGCCATATCGCCATTGCCGTGATACTGTAGCAGGCAGTCACCTCTCTAGAGAGCGTTTTGAAAAAAGGCGGATAAAGGTTTATTTTAATAACCTCAACATAGTAAGTATGATATATTTTGTAATTACATAATACTAAATTATTAATTTCCACACTGTTAATCACTATTTTTTTGTAAATTATATATTATTGATTAAAATCATTTTCAACATAATTATGAAAAATCATTAAGTATAAATAAATTAATTTTAAAAGGGAGCGTTAACAACTGCCCCTCTTTGACTGGAGACGATGAAAGAGTTTTCGGGCAAAAAATCCGAACCAAGGCCAATTTTGTCCCAAACTCAGGCATACATTGCACAAATGGAATATGAGTTTAAGGAAGATTATGAGTTATATTAGGAGTTAAGGAAGATTCTGGGAGGAGTTTGGGGAGTTGGGGTCGAATTCTAGCTTTGAATTGCTTACATACCTCGGTCTTAACAAGTATCAAGACTCATGTAGTTCTGGAGTAATGATTTAAGAGAGGCGATGCTCGCAGGAACTGCCCCAGTATCTTATTATGACGATACTGCGAGACGGAAGATTTGGTACCTATGATAGTTCTAAGTTGCGGCTTGATTTGAATGATTTGAAGAATTAGAGTTTCGCTAATCTTATTTGAGCTTGAGCTCAGATCCTTGACCCGCTTATGTGTTTGTCATCCCTTATAGCGTTGTAGCTTGGTTTGTTGCTTAGATAAAGTTCCACGTCGGGATGTTTTTTCCTGTAAAAACAAAATACACACATACCTATATATTGCAATGCATAATATGTAAGATGTGATGTAAATGATGCATGAATGATGATGCCTGGCTGCCGACTAGCTGTTATTTGGGATTGGGATGACGGATACTTGAATTGACTCGATTGTTAGCCGGGTTGTGCACTTTTCCACAGCTGTCAAAGCATTAAGTCTCCTCATGTTGGGAGTGTCTCCGCATAATGGCAGTATTTGACTTGTAATGTAGAATGTATGTCCGCTAGATGGGAGTAGTTGCATTGAAATGTAAAGTATCTCCACGTGATGGGAGTAGTTGCATTGAAATCTAAAGTATCTCCGCACGATGGGAGTTTCTGACTTGAAAAAATTAATCATGCCTGTAAGCTGCATGAGAAAAATGTCAAAGCATTCCTGATAAAAATAAAGAAACGAGGAGCGTGCCTAAGATATACTGTTGACCATGAAACTAAATGCGGTCGTCGATTGGCAGAACGTCGGTAACAAGGTTTGCGGTTATCTATTTTAATCTCCGATATGATAGAGTGGCAGTGCGGAATGCTCCGGTTGGTGAAGCAAACAGTTTGCCATATACAGGGATTTGTTGGCAAATTCGACGTCACATTTTGTACAGGGCGCTCTGATTGATTGAGCTGGCGCTTTGCTTTATATGTGGCTTCGGTTGGCAGGTTCAGTGGCTCACTATATGCAACATGTGATAATAGGCTAAGTCTAGGTAATTTGGCGATTGTTTATGCTCTCGCTTGATTATGTTTCAATGTCATAATATGGTTAAATGATGAAAATGGGCTCTAATTGTGAATTTTACACATTGCAGGATGGTGAGCCTATATGATGCCTTAAAGTTGTGATTGGAGTTGCATTGGAGCAAGAAAGACCCCTCGTAGCTGAGTGCGCGCAAAGACGAGACAACAAAGTGAAGAAAAATTGGCCTGAACTAGCGTGAAGCCTAGCGCGAGGTCTAGCGCGTTCGTGCTAGTCCAGAAGCGGGAGGCAGAATGTCAGGGAATTAGCGCGAACTTTAGCGCAAACATTAGCGCGTTCGCGCTAGTCCAGTTCCGGAAAAGGTCTGTTAGGGGCAAAATCGGAAATCTGGAGGAATTTTCACTTAACCTATATAAATTCAAGCTCGCTCAAGGAGTAAGATATCAAGGTTTTCATAGTTTAGTGTAAGAAACATAGAGGCAAGAGGCAAGGAGGAAAATCCAACATCAAGTTCTTCTTTTCTTCTTCTTGTTTTTACGTTTTGAATGAAATTAAACTTTATTGTGACGAACACTAGTATGAGTGGCTAAAACCCATTGTTCTAGGGTCATGGGTGAAACATGAATGTTGTTGTTTGAAGTTTAATTCGACAAAGTTGGTTTATCATATTGGTTTATTTATTTAATTCTGCTGTTAATTATTTTGCTGAGTAGCTAACAGTGAAATACTATCTACGAATCTTTAGTTGAACTCGAAAGTGGGAACTTTGGATTGCATATAGAATTAAATAGAGCAAGTTATTGAACCCGGGCATCGGGGAACAGATTCATAATTAGGATAGACATATACCTAATTGCCTTGCTTGTTTGAAATACAGGATTTATGAATGCATTCTTGTTGAGTCTAACTCCATAGACATATAGGCGTTGGGTTAACGTGAATAGGCGAGTAAGAATTCGACAGATTCTTATGAGCAATATTAACTCTGTCAATCAACAACCCAGATAAATCAATTAGTTATTTTAAGCCAAGAACGCAACATGATTGTTAACTAGCCCGTGACCCTGGAATATTCTCCTCTACTGATTTTCATTCGAAATTGCTATTTGTTTGGTTGATTATTTTAGTTAGTTTATTAATTGATATTTTAGGTAGTAAATTAAAGACGAATATCTTTTGTGAAAAATCTCTTGGATCGATAAGTTAACTGAGTTTAAATCAGTCAATAGTTAATCACAAGTCTTCGTGGGAACGATACTCTACTCACTACTTTATTACTTGACGATCACGTGCACTTGCGTGAGTGTTTTGATCGCAACAAGTTTTTGGCGCCGTTGCCGGGGACTTAGAAATTAGCTACTTGACTGAGTTAAGCTTTTATTGATTATTTGTTCAAGCTTTTATTTTTCGTTTACCTGGTTTGTGTGAACACAGGCTTTTCTCTGAATGCGGAGGAGTCGAAGCGCAAATAATCTACTTCCCCTTGATCCTGAGATTGAACGAACACTTCACAGAGTGAGGAGGGAAGTAGACGCAAGAACCAGAATTGACAGAGAGTTGGACATAGTAGTTCAACCACAGCCAGTTGAGATGGCAGGTAATGAGGAACGCGCGGTGATTGAAGCCGCAAGGCCCAGTTTGGTAATGTGACTCAGTCTATTGTGAAGCCTGATATCACAGGGCGCTTTGAACTCAAACAATACATGGTGCAGCTGATCCAGTCCACAGGGCAATTTGTGGGTTTACCGCATCGAGACCCGCAGAGGCACATTCAGAATTTCCTGGAAATTACGGATACTTACAATTATCCGAACGTTTCCAAGGACTATGTCAGGCTGACACTTTTCCCCTTTTCACTGCTTGGGGATGCTAAGGAGTGGTTGAATAAGGAGCCAGTGAATTTAATCCGCACTTGGGATGATCTGGCACGAAAATTCTTAATCAAGTTTTTCCCCACTAAGAAAACAAAGATATTGAGGAGTCAAATTCTTGGGTTCGAACAACGAGATGGCGAGACACTTCGTCAAGCATGGGAAAGGTACAAGAAGATGCTCAGAGACTGTCCACATCATTGTCAAACTGACGAGGTATTGGGTCACACTTTCGTGGATGGGTTAGATGATGCATCAAAGATGAATCTTGATTCAGCTTGTGGGGGTAGTTGCATGGCCATACCGTACAGTGAAATCCAAATCTTGCTAAATAACTTCACTGCTAATGATCATAATTGGCAAGGTGAGGGTGATTCGCGAAAGGCAATCAAGCAGAAATCAGCTGGAGTACTTGAGCTCGACGACTTGAGAGCCCTGAGAGCCGATATTGCAAAGCTGGCCAATCAGATGACTAGGATGACAATGCAACAACCACAAATAATGCAACATGTGCAACAAATTGCTATTTGCTGCGAATTATGTGGTGACAATCATATGAGTGACATGTGCCCCACGAATCCAGAATCCATCTATTATGTGGGGCAACAGAACAGAGGTCCACCGAACCAGCATGCACAATACGAAAATTCTTACAATCCAAATTGGAGGAATCATCTCAACTTCTCATGGGGTGGAAATCAGCAGAATCAGAATCAGCATTGACCCCAAAGGGGTTTCAATCAGCCTCAAAAGCCACCCCAACAAATGGAAGAGAGTACCAATGATTTGCTAAAGAAGTTGTTGATTGACAATCAGCAGCTCAGGACCGATTTCAAAAATCTTGAGAGGCAAATGGGGCAGTTAGCAAGTGACACAGAGAAGAACCCTCAAGTGAATGCAGTTACACTTAGAAACGGGAGGGAGCTAGAGGAAGTGCCAAAGAAGAGAAAAGATAAGCCCATACATGAGGGGGAGTTGATCCCTAAAGTGACACACGAGACAAAGAATGCTGCTGAAATTCCAGAGCCAGTGGAGGCCCCAAGGCCACCACCCCCTTTCCCCCAGAGATTGCAGAAAAAGAATGATGATCGCATGTTCAGCAAATTTCTCTCTATGTTGAGCCAGGTTCAATTGAATATCCCACTTGTTTATGTGCTTCTTGAAATTCCAAAGTATGCTAAGTACATAAAAGACATAGTGGCTCACAAGAGAAGATTGACTGAATTTTAGACAGTTGCACTTACTCAGGAGTGCACTTCAAGGGTCCAAAATAAGCTCCCTCAAAAGCTTAAGGATCCTGGAAGCTTTACCACCCCTGTGCGAATTGGTAATATTGATGTGGGTCGTGCTCTTTGTGATTTGGGGGCGAGCATAAATCTGATGCCCTTATCTTTGTTCAAGCAATTGGGCCTGGGAGCTCCAAGGCCAACTACTGTGATGTTGCAGCTGGCTGATAGGTCGATAGCACACCCTGAGGGGGTGATTGAAGATGTGTTGCTGCAAATTGGGAAATTTATCTTCCCTGCTGATTTTATTATCCTCGATTATGAGGCTAATGAACTGGTTCCAATCATATTAGGGCGACCTCTCTTGGCTACTAGTGATGCAATTATCAAAGTGAGAGAGGGAAAAATGATCTTGAGGGTAGATGACGAGGAAGCAGTTTTTAATGTCTACAAAGCAATCCAACTTCCCCGCCACTATGAGGAGCTCTCAATGATATCTGTTGTTGAGGCTGATGAGCAAATTCATGATCTGAGTGTATATCTAGACGATTCTCTAGAGAAAGCACTTATGTTGTTTGATAGCCTGGGGAGTGATGATGAGGTTGAGGAGATGATGCATATCTTAGATACATCTTGTGCGTACATGTAAGGGATACACCCCTTCGAGCCTTTGAATAGGCCAGAAGGACCTCCTCCAAAGCCATCCATTGAGGAAGCCCCAAAACTGGAGCTTAAACCGTTGCCCCCTCACCTTCAATATGCTTATTTGGGTGACTCTAACACTTTACCTGTTATTGTTTCTTCTGACTTGTCTAAATTGTAGGAAGAGAAGCTGTTGAGAGTGCTACGTGAGCACAAGCGAGCACTTGGGTGGACGATGTCTGACATTAAGGGCATTAGTCCAGCCTTTTGCATGCACAAAATCCTCATGGAGGATGGACACAAGCCCAGTGTAGAGCAACAACGCCGACTAAATCCAATCATGAAAGAGGTGGTAAGAAAAGAAGTGATTAAGTGGCTTGATGCAGGTATTGTATTTCCTATCTCAGACAGCAAATGGGTAAGCCCCGTTCAATGTGTACCCAAGAAAGGGGGGATGACTGTAGTGGTTAATGAAAATAATGATTTGATCCCCACAAGAACTGTCACTGGGTGGAGGATTTGCATCGATTATAGAAAATTGAACAATGCCACCCGGAAGGACCACTTTCCCCTCCCCTTTATTGACCAAATGCTTGATAGATTAGCTGGCCAGGAGTACTACTGCTTCTTAGATGGTTACTCGGGGTATAATCAGATTTCTATAGCCCCAGAGGACCAAGAGAAGACCACATTTACGTGCCCCTATGGCACGTATGCGTTCAAGAGAATGCCCTTTGGTCTTTGTAATGCACCTGCGACTTTTCAAAGGTGTATGATGGCCATTTTTACTGACATGGTTGAGAGGTTTGTGGAAGTGTTCATGGATGATTTTTCTGTGTTTGGATGTTCTTTTGATAACTGCTTGATGAATCTTGATAAAGTGCTTGCTAGGTGTGAAGAAACTAACTTAGTACTAAACTGGGAAAAGTGCCATTTCATGGTACGTGAAGGTATAGTTTTGGGGCACAAGGTGTCTAAAAATGGTTTGCAGGTGGACAAGGCAAAGGTGGAAGCGATTGAAAAATTGCCCCCACCGACGTCTGTCAAAGGCATTCGCAGTTTCTTGGGCCATGCAGGTTTTTATCGTCGTTTCATTAAAGATTTTTCGAAAATTTCCTCTCCCTTGTGCAGGTTGCTCGAGAAAGATGTCCCCTTCAAGTTCGATGATGCCTGTCTGAAAGCATTTGAGGAGTTGAAGGGAAAGCTAGTGACTGCACCAATTATCATTGCCCCGGATTGGGAGCAACCCTTTGCGTTGATGTGTGATGCGAGTGACATAGCTATTGGAGCTGTTTTGGGGCAAAGGAGAAATAAAATCTTTCACTCCATCTACTATGCGAGCAAAACTCTGAATCCAGCCCAGATGAATTACACAGTTACTGAAAAAGAGTTGCTTGTAGTGGTGTGGGCGTTTGACAAGTTCAGATCATATTTAGTGGGGACCAAAGTCATTGTCTACACAGATCATTCAGCTATCAGATACTTGTTTGAGAAGAAAGACGCCAAGCCGAGACTGATTCGTTAGGTCCTCCTCTTGTAAGAGTTTGACTTAGAAATCCACGATCGTAAAGGGACAGAGAACCAAGTGGCTGATCACTTGTCCAGGTTAGAAAATCGGAGCCATGTAGCTGAAGGTGGGTCTATCAAGGAAACATTTCCTGATGAGCAGTTATTGGCAATCACCTCAAATGAAGCCCCGTGGTGTGCAGATTATGTGAATTTCATTGCAAGTGGGGTGACGCCACCGGAATTGACACCCGATAATAGAAGAAGGTTCCTACATGATGTGAGGTTTTATATGTGGGATGAGCCATTCTTATACTGGCTATGCGCAGATCAGTTGGTGCGAAGATGTGTTCCAGAAGAAGAGATGAATGCAATATTGCATGACTATCACGCGTCACCATACGGAGGACATCACGGGGGAGATAGGACCGCCCAGAAAGTTCTACAATCAGGTTTCTATTGGCCCAGATTGTTTAAGGATGCACATGCCTTTGTTAAAATGTGTGATAGATTCCAAAGAACCGGAGCAATCACCAAGAGGCATGAGATGCCTTTGCAGAATATTCTGGCAGTAGAGCTATTTGATGTGTGGGGAATCGACTTCATGGGACCATTCCCATACTCTAATGGGCACAGGTATATCTTGGTGGCAGTTGATTATGTGTCTAAGTGGGTGGAGGCCATTGCTCTTCCCACAAATGACGCTAAGGTAGTGGTGAGTTTTGTAAAGAAGCACATCTTCACGCGCTTTGGAACTCCACGCGTCTTGAGAAGTGACGGAAGATCACACTTCTGCAACAAATTGCTGAATAATATCCTTGCAAAATATGGAGTCAAGCACAAGGTTGCCACAGCCTATCATCCCCAGACGAGTGGTCAAGTGGAAGTGTCAAACAGAGAGGTGAAGCAGATTCTGGAGAAAACAGTGAATGGGAATAGAAAGGACTGGGATGGAAAGCTCGACGATGCATTATGGGCATATCGAACTGCATACAAAACTCCCATAGGTACTTCTCCATATAAATTAGTTTATGGGAAGGCATGCCACTTGCCCGTCGAACTTGAACACAAAGCCTATTGGGCAATTAAAAAGCTGAACATTGATATGGATTTAGCTGGGGAGAAGAGGTTGCTGCAACTCAACGAGCTTGATGAGTTCCGACTGCACGCCTATGAAAATGCCAAGTTGTATAAAGAGAAGACTAAAAGATAGCATGACAAGCACATCCAACATCGAGAGTTTGAGCCGGGGCAAGAAGTTCTTTTATTCAATTCGAGGTTGAAGCTTTTTCCTGGAAAGCTAAATTCTCGTTGGTCAGGCCCTTTCGTTGTAGTAAGGGTGAAGCCTCATGGAGCTGTGGAGTTGCGGGATATGAGCTCCAATGGTACCTTCTTGGTAAATGGCCAGCGGATAAAACATTATTGGGGTGGTGACGTTGCACGTCACAAGACCTCGATGGACCTGTCAGATGCTTGACAACGTGTTGAGTCGTGCCCCGACGTTAAATCAGGCACTGGATGGGAGGCAACCCATTGAATTGTTGTAACCGTCGTGCCCCGACAATAACTAAGGCGCTGGTTGGGAGGCAACCCAACAATAGTTGTAGTGTTATTTGTACGTTTTGTAGCATGCTAACCAATGCAGGTGACAAAGGGCAGGCGAAAAGACCATCGACCAGGGTAAATACAGGTGAAAAAGTGCAAAAACGTGTTGCCCAGGAGCGCGAACTTCGCGCTAACTTCGCGCTACACTTCGCGCTAACTAGGCGACATTTTGCCTAAGCTGCATAAACTAGCGCGAAGTAGCACGAACTTCGCGCTAGTGTTTGCGCTAAAAGCGGAACATTCTGCCTGGACTAGCGCGAAGTTAGCGCGATCGCGCTAGTGTTCGCGCTAGTCCCGTCCCAGAATCACTGGATTGGGGTCGTTTTAATGTTTTTTTTTTATTTTGTTTTTTTTTCCTTTTAACTCTTTAGCCTAACTTAAATCCCCCCAATTACAAACCCTCCCCACGTTTCACTTTCTTCTCCCTCCCAACTCTCACTACTCCCCCATCTCCCAACCCTCACTAGTCCCTCTTTCCTCCCCCAATCTCACGAGTTCATCCCTCCCACCAGGCTCACACACACGTCTTCTCTCTCTTATCACCATCCACACCACAGGTATGAGCCCTAGTGCAATCTCTTCTCTTTTTCTCTTCTTAAT
>NW_017674167.1:27170-30349 GCF_001879085.1 Nicotiana attenuata
ACTCCATCTATTATGCGAGCAAAACTCTGAATCCAGCCCAGATGAATTACACAGTTACTGAAAAAGAGTTGCTTGCAGTGGTGTGGGCATTTGACAAGTTCAGGTCATATCTAGTGGGGACCAAAGTCATTGTCTACACAGATCATTCAGCTATCAGATATCTGTTTGAGAAGAAAGATGCCAAGCCGAGACTAATTCGGTGGGTCCTCCTCTTGCAAGAGTTTGACTTAGAGATCCGAGATCGCAAAGGAATAGAGAATCAAGTGGCTGATCACTTGTCCAGATTAGAAAATCGGAACCATGTAGCTGAAGGGGGTGTAATCAAAGAAACTTTTCCTGATGAGCAGTTATTGGCGATTACCTCAAGCACAGCCCCGTGGTATGCAGATTATGTGAATTTTATTGCAAGTGGGGTGACACCACCAGAATTGACACCCGATAATAGAAGAAGGTTCCTGCATGTGTGAGGCTCTACATGTGGGATGAGCCATTCTTATACAGGCTCTGTGCAGATCAGTTGGTGCGGAGATGTGTTCCTGAGGAGGAGATGAATGCCATACTTCATGACTGTCACGCCTCACCATACAGAGGTCATCATGGTGGTGATAGGACCGCCCAGAAAGTTCTACAATCAGGTTTCTATTGGCCAAAATTGTTTAAGGATGCACATGCCTTTGTTAAAATGTGTGACAGCAGGCTGCAGGACCATCTGGGACTGGCAACATCTTCAGGAGCTGCCCGGGTGTCCCGTTTCACTGCTTTGGAGCAGGAGATGGCTGGTTTGCGGACCTCCATGACTGATTTGAGCACCCGAGTAGACGCGGTAGCTGAGCGACAAGTGAAGTCGAAAAAGAAATTCATGGGCTGGCTGCGAGCTCTGGGTCGTGCGTGGAACGTCAACCAAGACACCGTCTCCGACCAGGAGTGAGCCTTCAGGGAAGTTCCTTCACCTCACTGCTCTTTCAAATTTTAAGCCATAGGGACATGTCTTCATTTTATGTGTGGGGTGGGGGGTACTTCATTGTATGTCTGTAGTTGTATCAATTGAATGTCGTTTTGTTTCACTTTGCTTTGATAGTTTTGGTGATGTTGAGTAGGAATCATTAGTTTAAAGTATATAAGTGGCTCGTCCCGAGATGGATCCCTTTCGGCGGGGTTCTTGAGGGACTAAGTCAAAAAAAAAAAACCAAAAATGGAAATATGTAGACTCTTCCTGATGACGGATCCTTTAGACATTTTCTTGAGGGAAGTTAGTCTAGAGAAAACACAAAAAAAGATTTTTTTATTTTTGGTAGTGTAGCAACTCTCCCTTGGTTTTTCTTTGGCCACGGTTCTTTTCCAAGGGTTTAACTTGAACCGGGTGTAATTAGTCTTTTATTTTTTTTTGTTTTCTTTTTGATTTGTAGATTAGGTTTACTGGGCTACGAGCTAGAGAATCAAAAGAGAACCCATAGCGTTGACACACTGAACACAATAGACCCTAGAGTGTAACGCTTAGTCTTATGTGTTGAATCTTCCACTAAAGTGCCTTAATCTGTATGTTTGTTACTGAATTGAATGTCTCGTAATGGAGCGTCTGATGAGCTGATCTGGAATGAGTCATATGCCATATGTGGTGAGGTTTTGTGCAGTCCATCTATTGTACTTGAGTCTAGAACTTGCCCGGTATGTGAGTTGAAGCGAAATTTGAGGTGATGCTCGGTTTGAAAAATAATTTTAAGGCTTCCTTTGATCTTTTTGAGCTTTATTACCTTATCACAAATAAAATTTATCCCTAGTATACCCTTTTGAGCCTATAGACTTTTGTTTGGCACCCGCATTACAAGCCTATACCCTTTTTGTTCTTAATTGACATTGTTTTGATCCTTTTACCTCTTAAAGCACTTTAATTGTGAGATGAGCGCTAAAAGAAGTAAGAAGGAACTAAGTGTGGGTTGGCTTTTGAGTGGAACCAATGAAAAGAAAAAAGGTGCACTTTTTTTGTAAACTAATACACCACTAGTGAAAATTGAAAAAAAAAAGAGGAAAGAATAATCTAAAAAAAAAAATATAGAAGAAAGAGATGAAAAATTGTTGTCTTGTTCCAGCTAGTGGGTATGAATTAATATAGTGCTTAAAGAAGAAGGGAGCAATTTTGGGGTGATGTTGTTTGTGAAAGTGAAGTGGGTTGAAGAATTGGCGCTTAAAGTTGATTATGTGATGTGTTAAAGTGCTTAGGAGGGTTTGTCACTATTCCTATATATATCCTACCCGTCCCTTAGCCTACATTACAACCATGAAAAAATCCTAATTGATTTTAGATCGAGTGAGCCTACATTAGTAGAGATTTACATTAAGGGCAAGCTTATGGTACCAATTGCATGCATGTGACTTCTTTTGTGAGGGTGAGCGATTTTCTTTGATATATGTGAGCATGAGATTCAAATGTGTGGGTTGATTTTATTTTCTTTACTGTGATTGTGAGGGCATGTGATTCGTGAACGAAAAGCAAGCCTTGACTTCTGTGTAGAGTACTTTGAGGAAGTATGAATATTGCATGGCACGTGAGAGTCGACTTTTGAGGCTAGGATTGTTCACTACTAGGCGTAATGTATGTAAATTGTTCTGGGTGTAATGCGTTAAGGGAAATGGTTGATTGAAGGAACCTCTAAAAAGTATAGTGTGATTGCTCGAGGACTAGCAATGAATTAAGTGTGGGGTGTTGATAATAGGCTAAATCTAGGTAATTTGGCGATTGTTTATGCGCACGCTTGATTATGTTCCAATGTCATAGTTTGGTTAATTGATTAAAAATGGGCTCTACTTGTGAATTGTACATATTGCAGGACGAGGTGCCTATGTGATGCCTTAAAGAGGTGATTGGAACTATTTTAGAGCAAGAACGACCCCTCGGAGCTGAGTATGCACGAAGACGAGGAAAAGAATCAAGGAATTAAAGATCTGGGCTAGCGCGCCCAGATGCGCGATCGCGCTACTATGAGCGCCCCCAATACAGAAAGTCAGCCAACTAGCGCGGCCAGATGCGCGCCCAGGTGCGCGACCGCGCTAGTCCAAGTTCCGGAAAGACTTGTTCAGGGGTATAATTGGAAATCCGGAGAAAATCCCACTTAACCTATATAAAGTCAAGCTCGCCCAAGGATTATTTATCAAGGTTTTCATAGTCTATGTGCAAGAAATAA
>NW_017674167.1:30888-101578 GCF_001879085.1 Nicotiana attenuata
ATAGAGAGGCAAGAGGCAAGGAGGAGATTTGACCATCAAGCTCTTCTTTTCTTCCCTTTGTTTTTGCTATTTGTGATGAAATTGAACCTTATTGTGATGAACACTAGTATGAGTGGCTAAAACCCATTGTTCTAGGGTCATGGGTGAAACATGAATGTTGTTGTTTGAAGTTTAATTCGACAAAGTTGGTTTACCATATTGGGTTGTTTATTTAATTCTGCTTTTAATTATTTTGCTGAGTAGCTAACAATGAAATACTATCTACGAATCTTTAGTTGAACTCGAAAGTGGGAACTTTAGATTGCATATAGAATTAAATAGAGCAAGTTCTTGAAACCGGGCATCGGGGAACGGATTAGCAATTGGGATAGACATATACCCAATTGCCTTGCTTGGTTGAAATACAGGAATTGTAAATGCATTCTTGATAATCTTAATTCCATAGACATATAGGCATTGAGTTAATTTGAATAGGCGAGTAAGAACTCGACAGATTCTTATGAGCAATATTAACCCTGTCAATCAACAATCCAGATAAATCAATTAGTCGTTTTAAGCCAAGTACACAACACGATTGTTAGCTAGCCCGTGACCCTGGATTGTTATTCGAAATTGCTGGTTGGTTGGTTAATTGTTCTAGTTAAATTATTGCTTGATAGTTTGGGTAGTAAATTAGTTATATCTCTATTTTGTGAAAAACCTCTTGGATAGATACGTTAATTGAGTTTGAATCAGTCAACAGTTAATCACAAGTATTCGTGGGAACGATACTCTACTCACTACTTTATTACTTGACGATCACGTGCACTTGCGTGAGTGTTTTTGGTCGCAACAAGTTTAAGGGCAAGCTTATGGTACCAATTGCATTAGTAGAGATTTACATTAAGGGCAAGCTTATGGTACCAATTGCATGCATGTGACTTCTTTTGTGAGGGTGAGCGATTTTCTTTGATATATGTGAGCATGAGATTCAAATGTGTGGGTTGATTTTATTTTCTTTACTGTGATTGTGAGGGCATGTGATTCGTGAACGAAAAGCAAGTCTTGACTTCTGTGTAGAGTACTTTGAGGAAGTATGAATATTGCATGGCACGTGAGAGTCGACTTTTGAGGCTAGGATTGTTCGCTGCTAGGCGTAATGTATGTAAATTGTTCTGGGTGTAATGCGTTAAGGGAAATGGTTGATTGAAGGAACCTCTAAAAAGTATAGTGTGATTGCTCAAGGACTAGCAATGAATTAAGTGTGGGGTGTTGATAATAGGCTAAATCTAGGTAATTTGGCGATTGTTTATGCGCCCGCTTGATTATGTTCCAATGTCATAGTATGGTTAATTGATTAAAAATGGGCTCTACTTGTGAATTGTACATATTGCAGGACGAGGTGCCTATGTGATGCCTTAAAGAGGTGATTGGAACTATTTTAGAGCAAGAACGACGAGTATGCACGAAGACGAGGAAAAGAATCAAGGAATTAAAGATCTGGGCTAGCGCACCCAGATGCGCGATCGCGCTACTTCGAGCGCCCCCAACACAGAAAGTCAGCCAACTAGCGCGGCCAGATGCGCGCCCAGGTGCGCGACCGCGCTAGTCCAAGTTCCGGAAAGACTTGTTCAGGGGTATAATTGGAAATCTGGAGAAAATCCCACTTAACCTATATAAAGTCAAGCTCGCCCAAGGATTATTTTTCAAGGTTTTCATAGTCTAGTGCAAGAAATAGAGAGGCAAAAGGCAAGGAGGAGATTTGACCATCAAGCTCTTCTTTTCTTCCCTTTGTTTTTGCTATTTGTGATGAAATTGAACCTTATTGTGATGAACACTAGTATGAGTGGCTAAAACCCATTGTTCTAGGGTCATGGGTGAAACATGAATGTTGTTGTTTGAAGTTTAATTCGACAAAGTTGGTTTACCATATTGGGTTGTTTATTTAATTCTGCTTTTAATTATTTTGCTGAGTAGCTAACAATGAAATACTATCTACGAATCTTTAGTTGAACTCGAAAGTGGGAACTTTAGATTGCATATAGAATTAAATAGAGCAAGTTCTTGAAACCGGGCATCGGGGAACGGATTAGCAATTGGGATAGACATATACCCAATTGCCTTGCTTGGTTGAAATACAGGAATTGTAAATGCATTCTTGATAATCTTAATTCCATAGACATATAGGCATTGAGTTAATTTGAATAGGCGAGTAAGAACTCGACAGATTCTTATGAGCAATATTAATCCTGTCAATCAACAATCCAGATAAATCAATTAGTCGTTTTAAGCCAAGTACACAACACGATTGTCAGCTAGCCCGTGACCCTGAATTGTTATTCGAAATTGCTGGTTGGTTGGTTAATTGTTTAAGTTAAATTATTGCTTGATAGTTTAGGTAGTAAATTAGTTATATCTCTATTTTGTGAAAAACCTCTTGGATAGATACGTTAATTGAGTTTGAATCAGTCAACAGTTAATCACAAGTATTCGTGGGAACGATACTCTACTCACTACTTGACGATCACGTGCACTTGCGTGAGTGTTTTTGATCGCACCACAACTTATCCACATGAATTGTACACCACATCGAAAATGAAAAGAAAATTTGAGATAAAAAAGGTCTTATTAGCGGGCAGAAGCAGCAAACATACAACATTGTTTATGATTACAAATATGGTAATTAGAGACACTTAAAAAAAACACTGCGAAACACGCAGATTACAACACTTACACATACCTCTACACAATTACACACCCCCTAAAACATGTCCACCAAATTGAAGCCTTAGCATGTAAGAGTACCATCTGCACAAAATTCGGGTTTACACATTTATACCAACATATGTAGGGTACAAGAGCAGTAGTCTCCCTTACGCTCATTTGCTTCATACAGGGGTGTAAAATTTTACTACTTCACCAGTTGCTTCATCAGTGCGATTGCAGAAGATGAATTACGAACGTTTTTCTTTGCTGGTTTCTTTCCTTCTGCTTTTGGTCCAGTTTGTCTCACCTTTACTCCCCGTATCAACTGATGCATCATTCAACAATGTTTATTCAATTAACGAGAAGATTAAATTACATCTAATGTGACTAATGAAACTGATGGATTTGAAGATAAATGTGGACGTACATATTTGCCACACTTGGTGTCTGCGTATAGTACGATGAAATCTCCTTCTTGAAGTCCATTAGTTCGAACAAAATCTCCTGAAGAATGGTAAGTCATACATTTTTAACGAGTTTAAATTCTATGCATAGACGTGTCACTTGAGTATAAAGTAATTAAGATAAATTTCTATAAGCATTATCATTGATAGCACGATAAAAATTGGACTTCATTAATAATTCAAAAATCTTCATATTGTCGGCCTATATATCTTTTAAATTCATTTATAATAAATCTCTCTTAGTAAGATGTTAGCAGGATCAGTAAAGAATGTGTTCTTACCTGTGTTCTCCAGAAGGTACATCCTGCTTTTGTTATTTGGCCAAAATCTAAAACCCAAACAGAAAAAGGGTAAAGTTAGAAACTGAGTGGAGCAATGTCCCCAAATATTTACTTGACTAAAGACAACTCTTATAAAATTGAGTCTACACACCTATACTTCATGTTCCAAACACGAGAAGTTCCAATATCTTCCATAGCAATTGAAATTCCATCTCTTGATTCAAGTTCTGGGAGGTGCGATTCTGCTTCTTTCTGTTTATTAACATTAACATAATTTAGAATTCCCTTGATCGTATTACATAAGAACCTGAAACGAATATCGATCAAAATTCATGACGACAAAAATAAATTACCTTTGGTAGCACAATTCTTCCAAGATTGCCAACATCGCTCTGCTTCAGCACTTTTTGTAATAGGAACTTCAGGTTCTTCTCCGTTTTCCAATTCTATTTAGAGAACCACCACATAAAATTTAGTGTTGAGCACATACATAGATCATCTTTATGTCAAACAGTAACACATAAAAACCAAGAGGAAAGAGTTTAATTTATATACTTCCGAAGTATAGATTGTCACATAGGTCACCAAACAATCAATAAAAAGGAAAGACTAATAATCAGGAAAATAAAAGAAAATACCCCGTCAAACGATCATATACAAAAGCCATTCGGAAAATGATTTAGTCTATATAAATGAAACATGTAAAGAATTTTTACACTATATTTCTAGATACTAGTTCAACTCATTAATGTAGTTATTTTCTAGGGACCTGATAGTAACATTGTAGTGTATAGAAATTAAATGTGGTGAAACAAAGAAACGAACCTGTGATTGTGATCGCTTGTCTGCAGAAGCATGCTTTTGATGGTTCTGAGGTTGCATCCCGGGCCTCTCGGTCATAGGATGTGGCTGTGGTGCCTCAGGTGGTGGAACCATAATCATTGGTGACGAAGCAGCAGAAGGCCAATATACCCAATTCCCAGGATTATTAGCTGGAGACATTGTACAATTCTCTCCAACTATCCTCAAACTTTGGTCACTACTTTGGCTCTGATGCTGAGTTTGATGGCTGTGGTGGCGATAATGGTGTGACGGTAATCGCCTTTGCCGAGCCATTCTCTTTTTCCTAGCCTCTTTAGTAGCAGATGAGCCCAACTTCGCCAATCTCTCGCCATTCCCATCGTAAAGTTGGTAAGAATATTGACTGAACAAACCCTGAGGATTAGCCTGAGTGGCGAGGTTACTTTCATTTTCAGGAAATGGATTGTATTGAGAAGCTGCCATCGCGGAGAATTGCGATGGAGGCCACGATTGAGCAGATTCCATGGTCTGATACTCCATATTTGTAAATGAAGGTACATTAGAGTAAGAATCCCCTGTGTACCCCGGCGCCATAGGAGTCGGGTAAAAGGGATCGGGGCCAGGGATATAAGGAGAGGGAGTTGGCATCCATGGCGAAGGATAGAAGCAAGCATTCGGATCAGATGCAACAGCGTTATTATACTGGAAACTGGAGTTCGGGTTAGGGTTCGAATCATGAAGCTGAGACTCTTGATATTGACAAGGAGAATCAGAGGCTGCTGCTTTCTTTTGCAGTTGGTATTGTTCAACCCATTCAAGTATGAGTCTCAAGAGCTGTTTCTTCCCTTCTTTTGTGCCGCCCAAGCGTTTCGAAGCACTTTCTATAGTGGAACGCTTGAGCTTAATACTCCTCATATCTTCTGCAGAGATGTAGTCTTTGTTTTGCTTCAGCCACTCGAAGAAGATAACAGCTAGCTCACTGTTACCTGTGAAAAAACTCAGCCCATCATTTTGATCATCGTCACCTTCTTCTTCGATCTGCTGCGGTTTGCTTTCTTGATTCTGCTGATGATCTTGTGAGAGTTGGAATGACTGATCTGACATGTTGTAATCTTGTGGATTTTGATTATCACTTTGGAAAAGTGTACAAGGATCCCAAAATTCATTTCCGTCGATAAGATCCATGTATCCAAGATCTTCCATCACGTTTAAGCAATCGACATCATCTTCTGGCGGAAGGAGACTTAATTCCATTGAAGTGGTTGAAGACAAAGCTGGTGGTTGGATATTCTTGTGGACATCTTCTTCTGCGTCAGATTTAAGAATTGCCCATGAAGCAGAATTAGAAGAAGAAGTCGAAGAGGATGAAGAAGAAGTAGGAAAAGGCTTAGAAAGAGCAGTAGGGGCTGAACAAGTTGATGAAGAAGAAGACATGCATGGGAAATCAGGGAGAGGGAGGAAGTCGGTGGAAAAAATGGAAGTATTATTCACATCAAGATGATGATGATGTGAATGACTACCATCTCCATCAAGAAAAATCTCAGTGTCACCAACAATAGATCCAAGTACTTGTTCTTCCTCCATAGGTACAAATTCAGTAGTCTGCTGGTGGCTTTGAATATCATCCATAGCAACCATAACATTCTCTAATCCATCCTCCAAATCTTGCTTACCATGATACTCTAATCCTCTTTTCATCTTTGTTTCTTGATTTTTACAGCTTGAAGGTAGCAATAACAAGAAAAACCTCTCCTTTCGTTATATACGAAGTAAAGTGAAAATGAAGAAGAGGGTTTGAGAAAAAAAGAGAAGTTTAGAGAGAGAGAGAAAGAGAGAGAATGGGCAGAGATACTCTGCGTACGGATAAGGAAGTGAGTAGCTTTTGTAACTGATTAAGGAAGCAAGCTAGGTTTAGAGGAAGCAAAAGGGACCCTTTCTTTCTCTCTTTCCCCCACACCACCTTATATCAAATATATGCAACATAAACCATCTGCTGTTAGGGCATCTTTCTTAAATAAAAATACTCACTAATAACAAATCTAGTCTAGTGAAAGCGACTCTTCCTGGTTCTTGATTATTCAATACAGTACACTCTAATTAAATACTGTATAAAACAATTTAAGTACTAAAATACCTATAAAAGGATGCAATTAATTGGTAAGACTACTCTAAATACGAACAGGAAAGTGGAGAGTGGAAGTAGAATTCCGGCAAAACCAAATAAGTCATGAACTTGTGAACATAGAACAACTCCTTTTTTCTTTTTCTTTTTTCTACAGGACAAACATTTGTATCTGTATTAGTGCGAAAAGCACTCACCAAAAAACAAACTAAGATCGTCAGAATTCACAAATAAAAACAACCCACCACGGCTTATTATCGCTACTAACTCTTGTGGACGGTTCTGGGAAGTTCTCATAAGAGTTTGCTACTTTTGTTGCAGATAAGTTCAAATGGTTTTTGTTTTTTTTGGGTGGTTTAATTTTGTAGTTAAGTAAGAGAGAGAAACTTAGAAATAAAGAGAGAGAAACTGATAAGGGTGGTTTTGAAAAGTTTTTTAAAAAAAAAGAAGAGAAGAAACCACCAAAACAAAACCTTGTGCCGCTTGTTTCTACACTTATTCCCGTATTCTCCGCCATATGACATACGTTGTCACCTGAATGGTGCTACCCAGCGGTGCTCTTCAGTTCACACTTTTGTGAGGGGAAAAAACAAAACACTAACGTTACTCCACCATTGATGACACAGGCAGCTCAATTCTATTTCAAAAGACAAGTAAAAAGACATAACAATTAATATACGTAAATTTGGCCTAACAATTAATAAAGTGGGAAAAAAACATAACAATATACGTATAATTTGTCCTAATAATTAATAAAGTGGGTAAAAATTATTAAAAAACTAAATTTTTTAATTTTGGCACAGGAAAAAAACGATACTTAATTAATTTATTTTAAATGTATGATATATAAAATTACATATGATAACACTTATAACAATAACAAGAAGGTAACAGGTACACGATAAAGTGAAATAAGCAAAGGACGATAGGTCATCACTATTGACAAAAAAAACGTAACAAAATGCGCTGAAAAATATTAAAGCATGAAGGATTGGACCGACTGGTGAGAGGGGTAATGGTAGTGGGAAGAGTTTTCTTTTGTTTGGTCACAAGGCTTGTCTCCATTCGTAGGTGAAACGGCGGAGTTCTTCATTTGCTGCAACGTGTCTCTACCTTTTTCTCACACACATGCTAAAATTAACAAAATGTACAAAAACACGCATAATACAACCACCCTTTTTTCACTCTACCAATAGAAAATCAGGGCAGTGTCATGAGCAAAACTCAAAGCCTGAATGAAATAACCAAAATTCCTCAAAGGGATAGAGCTAAAGTCTGATAATTGCATCAAAGGAGAAAGACGAGTAGTAGGGTGACACGAGAGAAGGTTTTTGTGCCAATTTTTTTAAATGAAATGGTTCCATGCAGAAAGGAAGAAAAGTCTATTGGCTGTTGGTTTTTGTGCATGCGTGTTCAATGTGGTCATTTCGCCTGTTCCGGTGCCTCGTTCACGTGAATTTGGGGCCACGAGGGGCTTCCCACCCAATTAGATTCTGCCATCTCATCATTATAACGTCTTCCATTATTTCCCTCTCTTCATTTCCAATGTCAAATTAAAACCGCTGACCGATAAAAGGCATATTTAAAAGGTACACTTCGCGGAAAATTAATCTCTACAATTTCGTTCAGACAATTTTCTTTCGCCTAAAAACTCATATTCTTTCTTTTCATGAGTCTATTTTTTTAGAATACAACTATTTATAATAAAAATTCTTTACCCCTTTAAATGGATAACAATTAAATTTATACGCAATTTAAAGAATATGTGATTTAATTTAACATAAATAATCAAAGAACAGTAAATAGTTGAATTGAAATAAGATGGAATCAAACCAAAGTGTCGCAGTAATTAAGTTGTGCGTTTAACTTAAAATTTTTAACATAGAAATTTGTGAAAAATTGGGATTTTATTGAAGAACCTAGGGTTTAGTAAAAATGGGATTTAACCACGATATTAGTTATGGAATTGAGTTAAGTTATATATTTGAGTTCGTAATACCATGGGTAACATTTATCTTCGAAAATTTCTGAAATCTGGGCATGTGAGCCCAGAGTTGACTTTTGTGGACTTTCCGAGTTAGCTTGGAAAATTACTCTAATAGTTAATTATAAACTTTTGAGCATATATTTATTGATTTATACGTGATTTGATTAGTTTCGGGTTGCTCGGCATTGTTTTGAGGTGACTAATGAGGTTTGAGAGCCGAGTAGAGGGCTTCGAAGCGAGGTAAGTCTCTTGCCTAATCTTGTAAGAGGGAAATTATCCTCGTAGGCATTCTAATTGTCGTGTGCTTTTTGTTGAGGGTGCTACGTACGTACGAGGTGACGAGAGTCTCTTTACCTTGAGTTTTGGCGGGATACTTGACTGTCGGTAAAAATCATGTTTTTTGTATATTCCTATCCTTATGTTGTGTTTATGTGACCCGTAGTCCTAAAAGTTCTTCTATTCTTGTGGATTGGGACATATGCTTCGAAGTGCAATGAAATAGCATTGTGGATCGGGTCATACGACCTCGATAGTATATTTGAGATGCATCTATAGATCGGGTCACACGACCTCGACAATGTACACTATTATTATGGATCGGGCCGTATGACCTCAGTGAAATTCGTGCGTAATATTCGATAGGTGTCAGAATTAACACGGGGTTTTCTTCTTGACTTGAGACTTGATATCTACTTGATTTTCCTTGTTCATTTGAGATAGTATATAGTACTTGAGGATTTCACATTATTACTACGTTGGGGGAATCATGTTAGTTACGTGTCATGATCCCGGTTCGCCCTCCGTGAACCATCGTGACGACACCTAGTCTCTACGACTAGGTAAGCCTAAAATACGAAAAATAAACCAATTTGCGGAAGAAACAATTTAAAACAGAGATAGAGTAGTAAAACAACGTTTAAAAGTGCCGCTCGGCATACACAACGTTAACTCTAAAAAACTAATACATATTCCCAAAACCCGAAAACCCATGAATCACAAGCTAAGAATACTACATAGTTTCTAACTCCAGAATGTCTAAACAAAGTAAATACAGAAGGGCTGTAACTACAAGAGAGAATAGGGAGAGACTCTTCGGTCTGCGGACGCGGCAGATATACCTCGAAGTCTCCGAAAGATCGCCTCGCCTCAAGGATGGTAAGTCTGAGTAGAGGTACCTGGATCTGCACATGAAAAACATCCGTAGGAAGGGCATGAGTACACCACAGCGGTACTCAGTAAGTGCCAAGCCTAACCTCGGTCGGGTAGTGACGAGGAAGGTCAGGGCCCTACTGAGATTAAATATAATATAAGTTCGACAGTGTAAAACAGAGCAATATAAATGAGTGCAGCAGTAAGGGCAACACAGGATGTAAAGAAACAGAAAACAAGTGATCACGGTAAACAAATACAGTTCAACGCAAAAATAACAACCCGGCGATCTCCTAGGATACCGTCCTGTAGTCCCCAAATATAATATCCGGTGGATCTCCTGGGTGCAGTCCCGTAGTCCAACTCATAAACGTTCAAGGGGATCTCCCGGAATACAAGTCCGTAGTCCCAAATAAAAATACTCAGTACCGGGGAATCTACCGGGTGCAATCCCGTAGTTCCAATGTAAAAAAGCAGGGGGATCTCCCGGTATACCAATCCGTAGTCTCAAAGTAAACATACAGGGGAGCTCCGGGATACCGTCCCGTAGTCCCAAAATAAATACACAGCAGTAACAAGACACCCAATCAATCAATTTCACACCAAGGTAAAGCAGGTATTTCTAACCTAGCAAGCTGCACATAATTCAATTAGGACAGTAGATCAAATAAGTAGTTAAATCAATTAGACATGCTTTCCTAAGCTAATAACAAGCTTAACTTAAAAGTAATGTAAATAGGAAAGAAAAACAACAAATTCTAAGTTCTTAATGGAAAAAGGATTTTTCAACAATTAGCACAAGTATGCACTCGTCACCTTACGTACAAGGCATTTCAATTAACAAATATGCCAATCCTAAAGGGAAGGTCCCCCACACAAGGTTAGGCAAGCTACTTACCTCGAATCAGCTCAATAATCAACCCGAAACCACGTTCTTGCCACGAGTATTCGACTCCAAATGGCCCAAATCTATTCAATTCAATTGCATAATGTAAATAATACTTCAAGTAACTGATTCTACAAATAAACTCTAAGCTAATACGCGAAATTAGGTAAAATGACCAAAATGCCCCTCGGGCCCACGTCTCGGATTCTGAAATTTCTCGAAGATAAATTCTACGGCCATAGCTTTACTAACTCAAATATACAATTTGCTCCAATTTTCATGCTCAAATTCAAGGTAAAAGTCCAAAATTTCAAATTCTAGGTCTTCCCCCAAAATCCCAAATTTATACTAATTTTCCATGTCTAAATCCATGTAAGATCACATATTTAACTTAAAAATAGGAAGAAATCACTTACCTAGTGTTGCTTGGTGAAAATCCCTCCTTGAGATCTCCAAAATCGTCCAAGCCAAATGAAAGAAATGAAAGAAATAGGCCAAAACTCGTGTTTAAAACAATCTGCCCAGGCTTCATCGAGTTGTACCTTGCGCTGTGCAGGTTGTACATCCTATTACAATTTTCCCCTGCTGTACATCTTCTGTTAAAACGCCCATAACTCCTTGTGGAAATATCCAAATGACAAACAGATTGAAGATTTAGAAACTAGACTCGAAGATCTTTCATTTGATAGGTTGCACACCATATAACTCTTTATATATATTCCGCGATATGAGCTTCTAAAGTCGGCTCCATGCATCAGAAAATTTTGTCGAAACTGCTCCATTAGCCATCTTCAATCGATCATAACTTTCTCATGAAATGTCCAAATCATGAATGGTTTAACTTTATGGAAACTAGAATGCAAGGGCACAACTTTTATGTTTTGTAAATTTTCAGATTCCTTATAGATTTCGAGATATAAGCTTCCAGATTCAGCTTCGCGATTGCACTAGTTGCTGTCAAAACAACTTTCTGCAGAAAATTTCAGCAACTCTTTGGTCCGAAATTCATTCCGTTAACCTTCCGAAATCCACCCGAAGCCCTCGGGACCTTAACCAATTATACCAACATGTCCCAAAACATGATACGAACTCGCTCGAGGCCTCAAATCACATCAAAAAACGTCGAAATCATGAATCGTACTCCAATCCAAACTTTATGAACTTTGAAATTTCAAACTTCTACATTCGATGCCGAAACCCGTCAAATCACGTTCGATTGACCTCAAATTTTGCACACAAGTCATATTCGACATTACGGACCTGCTACAACTTTCAGAATTCGAATCCGACCCCGATATCAAAAAGTCAAACTCTCGGTCAAACTTCTCAAAAACCTTAAAATATCTATCTTTAGCCAAATGACTTCAAAATGACCTACGGACCCCCGAATTCACTTCCGATCGCGCTCCCAACTCCAGAATCACCATACTGAGCTACTCCTAGAATCGGAATCCCAAACGGATATCGATAACACTAAAAAGCACTTCAACCCAAACTTATGAAATTTCTTTCAAAATGCTAACTTCCACAATAGGCGCCAAAACGCTCCCGGGTCATCCAAAATCCGATCCGGGCATACGCCCAAGTCCGAAATCATCATACGATCCTACTGGAACCTTCAGATCCTGATTCTGAGGTCGTTTACTCTGAAATCCAATCTTAGTCAATTCTTTCAACTTAAAGCTTCCGAAATGAGAATTCCCTTTCCAAATCAACTCCGAATTCCCCGGAATTCAATTCCGACCATGCGTACAAGTCATAATACCTGAAGTGAAGCTGTTCATGGCCCCAAACTGCTGAGCGACGCGCTAGATCTCAAAACAACCGGTAGGGTTGTTACATTCTCTCCCACTTAAACATACGTTCGTCCTCAAACGTGCTAAGAACTATGTTGGGGTTGTCCGAAATCACTGTTTAACACCTCGAGCACCTACCCGTGCCACCACAACTCAGCTAGGTACCCTAGCTCCATCAATCTGAAGATATCCTTTTTTACTTAAGCAAATAAGCCTTAGAGCCCAATTCCTATATCCGGAATTCTCTGCAAGGTCTGTTCCAACATACGCTCACCGTATCAATAACTACCCGCAGCACCAAAACATGAATGCATACCTTAGCTGAATTCACACCTTGCACCACTTTACTCACAGGACTACAATAATATTCTCTGATCAAATTAGTCGAAATTCCACGAATCTGATGCTCCCATTTCACCTCATGACCTACATAGGTCTTGCTCTAACTCTTACAATACCGCCAAGACGAAAGAGGTGTGTAGAAATTCATACCCAACTACCGAATCAACAAATCATTGGGTCTATACTCATGACAAGAACCATCACCTCATTCTGAACCAAATATTGGTCTTAGCTCCTTAATATACTTCATATAATCAAATTGCACTGATCCTAAATCCAATGATCTCGTCTCACCCAGTACGAACCGCTCAGGCAATAAGCCACCTCGGACATGATCAAAAGTCTCATATGATGCCACAATGTGCCAATAGGCTATGAACTCGAACGTGACAAAAGGAAAACGAACTCTAGAAGGAACTACTCAACTCACGCACTAATATGGACTTTCCTTAGAAAATAGGAAGCAAGGCATACAAAAATATCATATAGAAAACTGTACTCAACATCACACTGTTGCGGCGTGCAACCCGATCCAAATAACATAACCATGGCGGCGTGCCACCCGATCCACACATAGAATTCACATAAGGAGATATACATCGAGCTAAATTGCTCATTACAATAAAATACCGAATATCGGTCACAAGCACGCTAAGTGCATAATACCATCCTTGGGGAGACATATAGCCATAGGCTACAAAACTCAAGCACAACTGAGGTGCGATATACGATCTGAATCTCAAGAGCCATCCTGCTCATATAACATCATCTCTACGTGGAACATCAACACATAAGAAATTCACCAAGTCGTCTCACAACTCATACGGCGCAATATATCATTACATGAAATAGCTGACGACGAAATAGTACCCCGACTACTTGCCCAAAGGAACGCATTGCTGAAATGAACATATCTGGCCTGATATAGAGCCCATATTCATATTTAGATCCATCCACAGACCTCAAGCTGATTCTGATCACACTGAACTAGGCTAATAACCTTTCGAAGGTCCATAATAAATCCCTTTTTCTCATAACACAGGAGAACTACCATCATAACCGGGGCAATCCTCCACGGTCCACAGCCCAATAGTCGAGTGACCTCCAAGCATAAATTCTCAAATTAATGATATCACCACCGTCTTCATACTTGGTTTAAATCTTCAATCAATCAAGTGACTACATGCCACACTTATACAATCTTCTTGTGGGGCACGCTCCCACGACCTTCCATAATAGACAACAAGTATGCGTATCCATACCACCAGCCGCACTAACGCTGAGAAAGCGTTCAAGAATCCATAACTAGGATGCAATGTATTTTTCACAAACACCGATCTCAGGTGACGCTGAAGACGATACCCACTTACTTTAAACATCGAAACTCCTTTACTGCTCATCCGAGCTCGTGACATCCTTGTCAACACCGAACTACAACCTTGATCCTCACTTCAAATTCCATACCACTCACTGCACCCAACATGCCAAGATACGATAGAACGCGATTTTCATCATAACTCCGTAACCACTAATAGATTAACACTTCATCATATAAAATTTTTCACTTAACTCACTTCAGGAGAACCATAGCAAAACACAGGTCAATTCTCATAACCGTAGAATATGCAAATCTCTAAGTAGTGGTCTAAGCCACCATAGCCCTTCCGGGATCCACCTACACATGACAGGCCATAACAGTGGAATACTTCTGAATAACATCAATTACGGCGGTCGACAAGCCTCACACGTGCCGTCACAAATCACTTGCATAACTTGATCACGTTGAAGGAATTGATCACTACCACCAATATGCCAATTCAACTATGGCTAACCAATCTATCTTCTTCCAAATTAATTCTTGATTGCCTTAGAAATAATAATAACTCCATTCAACACATAACACACTCCATCCGCACTCATCTCGAGTGACCTTGAATCACGAGACCATGCTGTCTCAAATCCCACGAACCATTTCGTACCTCCCAAATGCTACACTGCAAGTCAAAACATCATCGAAAATTATGTGCCTCTTCTCATAAGCTGCTACAAAGCTTGATTCTTAATCGTACCTATAGGCTCGCAATTATTAGGCACTACGCTTTGCCCCTTTGAATCCACTAGGACCGTTGTTGAGAGCCACCCATTCTGACTTGGCCCCGAATATAATCAACTCCATGAATCTTTTAGCACATGAATATCCTCTCGACGAAGCACTCGGCAGAATCACTTCCCTTGAAACCCGCATCTATACATGGCATAAATCCTGAATCCTTTCCCAAGTCTGAACATAAGCCAATAAGGCCAACCATAACATACCTTTAACAATCCCTTTGCTCAAATTACCACTTAGCTTGAAGCCACTATTACACAACTCTGAAATTCATCAGGATTCTTTATCTCTTATTGACATAACTTTGCGCAATCAACCGCCATAATTCTCGGAATCTTTCTGTAAAACCCCTTTTTATACTCTGAATTATCAACCACATTCGCACGATCGGTCTCTTTGCGGTATAACCAATAGAATTCTTCGCAGAAGCTTCGCCAACCATGCGATCGCCGATCTGCTCACTGGAGATAACCCGCCTGTGGAATTTACGTGCCGACATCTTCCAATGCTGCTGCACGGGGTACAATCACTACGACATCAATAACCCATCCTGAGTCCAAGCTCACTCTCTAGCTGCACAAGTCCATTGACCCCTCGTGGACATCAATTAAATGTGCGGCAACATCCTTCCAATTCAAAGTTACGTTGTATCCTTCTTCATTTCAAGTAGCTCCTTTCCGTTATATCAAATCTCCTTCCGCATAATAGCCCATACTTCAAATTAGATTCGTAGACCCCAATCATCAATCACTAAAATTCCCAAGTCGTTCCAAACTCTCCTTAAGGTGCGTAGTGATCCTAACACAAAGCCCATATGCAACTCCACCACTCTCCCACTTTGGCGGAACTCACCCCTCTAATCGACCACTCGACCTTTGCTTCTTATACCTGGCCTTCTAGAAATTTTATCCATTGCCTGACACTCCCCACATGTCCTTTCTCATCCTTTGCTGCTCTGTTGTTGCCTTAATAAAATCTATCTTCGTAGCACTTGAACCCACAAATCGCTACTAACTTTAAACCTTTCCGGAGATCATCTTTCTCGAGCCGTTGACATTAAAAACACCGATTCAATCCTGAACAACCGCACCCCGCGATATCCAACAGTCGTTTCTCCAATATTATTTCACAATATCCTACCCCAAGGGCGAATTGCAGAAGACCATAACACCGGCGAACTTAACACATACAATCGAGGACGACGACACTACATCGCAGATAAAAATTCCACCCGCTCGAAATTACCAAGTCTCGTTACTCCATCACCCCAAATCTGGACATTCATAGGCCAATACGCACTTGTCACCTTATGTACAAGGCATTTCAATTAAAAAATATACCAATCCTAAGGGGAAGGTCCCCCACACAAGTTTAGGCAAGCCACTTACCTCGAACCAGCTCAATAATCAACCCGAAACCACGTTCTTGCCACGAGTATTCGACTCCAAATGGCCCAAATCTATTCAATTCAATTGCATAATGTTATATTACTTCAAGTAACTGATTCTACAAATAAAATCTAAGCTAATACGCGAAATTAGGTAAAAATAACCAAAATGCCCCTCGGGCCCACGTCTTGGATTTCGAAATTTCTCGAAGATAAATTCTACCCATAGCTTTACCAACTCAAATATACAATTTGCTCTAATTTTCATGCTCAAATTCAAGGTAAAAGTCCAAATTTCCAAATTCTAGGTCTTCCCCCAAAATCCCAAATTTATACTAATTTTCCATGTCTAAATCCATGTAAGATCACATATTTAACTCAAAAATAGGAAGAAATCACTTACCTAGTATTGCATGGTGAAAATCCCTCCTTGAGCTCTCAAAATCGTCCAAGCCAAATGAAAGAAATGAAAGAAATGGGCCAAAACTCGTGTTTAAAACAATCTGCCCAGGCTTCATCGAGTTGTACCTTGCGCTGTGCAGGTTGTACATCCTATTATAATTTCCCCCTGCTGTATACCTTCTGTTAAAACGCCCATACCTCCTTGTGGAAATATCCAAATAACAAACGAATTGAGGATTTAGAAACTAGACTCGAAGATCTTTCATTTGATAGGTTGCACACCATATAACTCTTTATATATTCCGAGATATAAGCTTCTAAAGTCGGCTCGATGCATCAGAAAATTCTGTCAAAACTGCTCCACCAGCCATCTTCAATCGATCATAACTTTCTGATAAAATGTCCAAATCATGAATGGTTTAACTTTCTGGAAACTAGAATGAAGATTAACAACTTTTATGTTTTGCCAATTTTTAGATTCCTTATAGATTTCGAGATATAAGCTTCCAAATTCAGCTTCGCGATTGCACTAGTTGCTGTCAAAACAGCTTTCTGCAGAAAATTTCAGCAACTCTTCGGTCCGAAATTCATTCCGTTAACCTTCCGAAATCCACCCGAAGCCCTCGGGACCTTAACCAATTATACCAACATGTCCCAAAACATGATACGAACTCACTCGAGGCCTCAAATCACATCAAACAACGTCGAAATCATGAATCGTACTCCAATCCAAACTTTATGAACTTTGAAATTTGAAACTTCTACATTCGATGCCGAAACCCGTCAAATCACGTCCGATTGACCTGAAATTTTGCACACAAGTCATATTTGACATTACGGACCTGCTCCAACTTTCGGAATTAGAATCCGACCCCGATATCAAAAAGTCAAACTCTCGGTCAAACTTCTCAAAAACCTTCAAATTTCTATCTTTTGCGAAATGACTTCAAAATGACCTACGGACCTCTGAATTCACTTCCGATCGCGCTCCCAACTCCAGAATCACCATACGGAGCTACTCCAAGACTCGGAATCCCAAACGGACATCGATAACACTGAAAAACACTTCAACCCAACCCAAACCTATAAAATTTCTTCCAAAATGCTAACTTTCACAATAGGCGCCAAAACGCTCCCGGGTCATCCAAAACCCGGTCCGAGCATACGCCCAAGTCTGAAATCATCATACGAACCTACTGGAACCTTCAGATCTCGATTCCAAGGTCGTTTACTCTGAAATCCAATCTTAGTCCATTCGTTCAACTTAATACTTCCGAAATGAGAACTCCCTTTCCAAATCAACTCCGAATTCCCCGGAATTCAATTCCGACCATGCATACAAGTCATAATACCTGAAGTGAAGCTGCCCATGGCCCCAAACTGCTGACTAGAGCTCAAAACGACCGGTCGGATCGTTACATTACAGTACTTATTTTATCGCTACTTCTATTTTATGCACGTCTGACATTAGCTATAATGGTTTGTATATTCTACTAAATTGCTCGTGTAGTTGTGACACCTAGTTTAAAATTTGGTAGATGATTATGGTTGTACCGAATATTATCATCATTTCGCTTTATGTTTCATTCATACTTTATGGCTTAGCAAGAATGTAAGTATGTCAGGGAAGCTTCTCTTTCTTCATCTCCTTTCGTGCAGTCGATATTGTGGTATGTACCATTCTCTTATTCTCTCACATATGGTGAGAACGCGTGTGACGACATTACCCGACAACAAATGGGCTGCTTCCCTAGTTGTCAGAGGTAGAGGCAGAGGCCGAAGGGGGATCCATAACTCCTGCTAGAGGACGAGGGTATCCTAGAGTTGCTCCAATGATACCACCAGTGGATTTAGTGGAGCATCATGTTATTGAGGAGTAGGATGAGGTTCTTGCAGCTAAGCCATCCCCGGGAGACTTTATGACTGCACTAGGCTTTTAGGAGTTTATGGGCCTTATACTGCGGTTCATGGACTTTAAGACTCGGGCTGGACTATTTCCAGCAGATCCGACCATATCTCAGGTAGGAGGGGAGCATAGACCCCTACTGCTCATGCACCAGGGTACGTTACTACTGTGTAGCAGGCCCTAAGTGGCCAGTGGGGGGTTCAGCTGGTTACAACGGTTAGAGTAGATACTAGACTGGCCGCGACTATTGAGGAGCAGAAGAGGTTGGATAGATGGACTAGTCTTCATTCTCATCTTTCGTCGTGACCAGTTAGAGGAACCACATAATTTCATTGGCCGTTGCTGGTAGAGGCTGCATAATATGGGGGTAGTGGAGTCCAACGGGGTGGACTTTCCCATATTGTATCTAGAGGGAAAGGCCCGCAGATGGTGGCAGTCTTATCTCCGGAGCAGGCCAAGAGGTTTACCTCCCTTGACTTGGTATTAGTTCACACACCTCTTCTTGGAGATATATATTCCACCCTCATAGAGAGAAAAGATATATGGTCAGTTCGAGCAGCTCTAGCAGGGTCAGATGTCCGTGACCGACTATAAGGCGAGATTCTCTAAGTTGTCTTGTCATGCAACTATCATAATCCCCACAGATACAGAGAGAGTGTAGAGGTTTATTGCGGTCTTTCACTATGTGATTCAGATTTTTATGGCCCAAGAGGCAGAGATAGGGACTCTTTACAACCGGGTTATAGAGATAGCTCGGAGGATCAAGCATATATGCAACCAGGGCAAAGAGTTCACATCGAAGGATAAATGGCTTTGACATTCTGGTGGATTCAGTAGCGCCCCATCTGTAGTTACAAGTCAGTTCATAAGAGGCCAGCCTAGCAGGCACATGTATTCAGCACCACTGCTTGCTTGGGGTGCTATAGCGAGGCCTTACTTCAGTGTCATTCCAGAGAAAACCTACTGTCTACCAACTATTCAGGGTTCCTCCGGCGGGTATTCAGGTCATCAGGTCAGACCTAGAGTCAGCAGTTTTCTGCATCGAGAGGTTGTTTCGAGTGCGGGGAGATTGGTCATGTAAGGATATTTTGCCCCAAGCTTCGGGTTAAGGTAGTACAATAGGGCCATCAGCCCATGATTACCGCACTAGCTGCCACACTGGCCATCCGTCCACCGAGAGGCAGAGGGTAGGTGGGTAGGGTTCTCCCTAGAGGTAGAGGCCAGGCAGGTGGCATTCCGACTAGATTCTATGCCTTCCCAACCAGACCAGATGCTGTAGCCTCCGATGCTGTGATCACAAGTATTATTTCTGTCATTCATAGGGATGCTTCGGTACTATTCGATCTAGGGTCTACCTAATCCTATGTGTCTTCTCTATTTGCTTCTTATCTGGATGTATCTCGTGGGTCCTTGGGTGTTCTTGTATATGTGTCCATGCTAGTGAGTGATTCTATTATTGTGGATTGGGTTTACAGTCCTGTGTAGTGACTTTTTGTGGATATGAGACCGGGCCTTTTGTTGCTTGATATGATTGACTTTGAGTTTATCCATGGTATGGACTGGTTGTCTCCGTACTATGTCATTCTTGATTTCCATGCCAAGATTGTTACCTTGGCGATGCTAGAGTTTCCTAGGTTGGAGTCAAGGGCTCATCTATTAGTACATCTAGTTGGGTTATCTCTTTCTTGAAGGCTCAACGTATGGCTGAGAAGGGTATTTTGGCATATCTGACTTGTGTTCGAGATACTGCTATGGAGACTCCCACGATAGATTCAGTGCCCGTGGCGTGCGAGTTTTTTGATGTATTTCCTACTGATCTACCAGGCATGGCACTAGATCGTGATATCGATTTCGACATTGATTTGGCACAAGGCACCCAACGTATCTCTATTCCACCTTATCGTATGTCTCCAGTGGAGTTGAAAGAGTTGAAGGAGCAACTTCAAGAGTTTCTCAAGAAGGGATTCATCAGTCCTAGTGTCTCGCCTTAGGGTGCACCGATATTATTCGTGGTGAAGAAGGATGTGAGTATGCATATGCGCATTGACTACCACTAGCTGAACAAAGTCACCATCAGGAATAAGTATATGTTTCCGTGCATCGATGATTTGTTTGATCAGCTTTTGGGTCTAGAGTATTCTCGATGATCGACTTGATATCTAGGTATCATCAGCTGAGGATTTGTGCTTCAGATATTTCGAAGACGACCTTCCGGACTAGATGTGGGCACTATAGGTTTCTAGTGATATCCTTCGGCTTAACTAACGCTCTGGCGGAGTTTATGGATTTGATGAATCGGGTGTTTAGGCCATATCTTTACTAATTTGTTATTGTCTTTATTGACGATATATTGATCTACTCACGTAGCATGGAGCAATACGAGCCGCACTTAAGGATAATGCTTCAGACTCTGAGGGAATAAAAGCTTTATGCTAAGTTCTTCAAGTGCAAGTTCTAGTTAGATTATGTGGCTTTCTTGGGGCATGTTGTATTAAGTGAGGGTATTAAGGTAGATCCCAGGAAGATCGAGGCAGTTTAGAGTTGGCCCCATCCTATAACAACGACTGAGATCATGAGTTTCTTGGGTTTATCAGGTTATTATCATCGATTTGTGGAGGGGCTCCTTTGACTAGACTGTTCCAGAGGGGTGCTTGGTTCAGATGGTCTGATGATTGTGAGGCAAGCTTTCAGAAGCTCATGACTGCATGGGCTATAACACCAGTGTTGGTTTTGCCCTCCGGTTCAAGGATGTATACTGTGTATTGTAACGCTTCACGCGTTGGTTGGGTTGTGTATTGATGCAGGAGGGGCGAGGTTTTGCATATGCTTCATGTAGTTGAGTCCTATGATAAGAATTACCATTTGCACGATTTAGAGTTGGCTGCGATAATTCATGCTCTTAAGATCTGGAGGCATTATTTTTATAGAGTGTCGTGCGAGGTTTGTACCGATCACGGCAGTTTGCAACATATATTTAAGAAGATGGATCTTAATCTGAGGCAATGCATATGTCTTGGGTTACTCAGGGATTATAATATTACCATCCTTTATCATTTGGGCAAGGCGAATGTGGTCGCGGATTCCTTGAGCAGAAAGGCCGTGTGTATGGGTAGTTTGGCATTCATTTTAGCAGAGGAGAGGCCGTTGGCTTTGGACGTCCAGTCCTTAGCTAATCGACTTGTGAGATTGGATATTTTAGAGCCCGGCCGAGTTCCTACATGTGTTGTAGCTCAACCTTCTTTATTTGAGCGGATAGGGCTCGTCAGTATGATGCTCCGCACTTGCTGGTTCTTAGAGTGAAGGTGCTATGGGATGATTCCAAGGAGGTTACTATAGAAGATGATGGTGTTCTGCGACTCTAGGGTCGCTTATGTGTTCCTAACATTGATGGCATGAGGGAGACAATTCTAGAGGAGGCACATAGTTTGCGTTATTCCATTCATCCAGGTGTCACGAAGATGTATCGTGACCTGAGGCAACATTACTAGTGGAGACAGATGAAGAAGGACATTGTTGAGTATGTGGCAAGATGTCTGAACTTCCAGCAAGTTAAGCACGAGCACTAGAGATCGGGTGGTTTACTTTAGCAGATGGTTATACCGGAGTGGAAGTGGGAACGCACCACTATACATTTCTTGGTTGGTTCGCCGCGGACATTGAGGAAATTTGATGTCGTTTGGGTTATTGTCGGCAGACTAACCAAATCTGCATACTTTAGTATGGTGATGACTACACACTTCAGAGAGGTTCGCCCATATTTATATTTAGAATATCGTCTGGTTGCATGGAGTGCCTATATCTATTATTTCAGATAGAGGAACTTAGTTCACTTTACAATTCTAGAGAGCATTATAGAGTTAGTAAGGGTACCCGAGCAGAGATTAACATAACCTTTCATGCGCAGACTAACGAGCAGTCAGAGTGGATAGTTTGGATTCTGGAGGATATGCCCAGGGCATGTGTGATTGACTTCGGAGGGCAGTGGGATCGATTCTTACCATTGTCCAAGTTTGCTTATAACTACAATTATCAGTCCAGCATCGAGATGGCTCCATTTGAGGTCTTGTAAGGTCGAAGATGTCATTCCCCCATCAGTTGGTTTGAGCCTCGCCAGACTAGGTTATATGGTACTAATTTGGTAAAGGATGCCTCAGATAAGGTAAAGTGGATTCAGGAGCAATTTTTCATAGCACAGTCCAGGCAGAAGAGTTATGCGAATCAAAAAGCGCGTGATTGTCATTTATGGTGGGTGAGAAGGTTCTTTTAAAGGTCTCATCGATGAAGGGTATCATGAGGTTCAGAAAGAGGGAAAAGTTGAGTCCAAGGTTAATCGGTCCATTCGAGGTGTTGGAGCGAGTTTGAGAGGTTGCATACATGCTTTCTTTGCTCCTAGTCTATCGGGAGTTCATATGGTATTCCACGTGTCTATGCTCCATAGGTAACATGCCGACATGTCCCATGTGTTGGATTACAGTACAGTTTAGCTGGATGAGCGCTTGGGTTATGAGGAGGAGCCAGTTGCCATTGTTGACAAGCAAGTCCGTAAGTTGAGGTCTAAGAATATTTGAGCAGTGAAGGTCTAGTGGAGCGGTCAACCAGTTGAGGAGGCGACTTGGGAGATCGAGGAGGACATGAAGAATAGATATCCACACTTATTCAGCACTTCAGGCTTGATTCTAAACTTGTTCTAAGAGAAGTTTGTTTAAGAGGTGGATAATATAATGAACCGAACGGTCATTCTTCTTTCTAGATCCATGTTCCCCTATTTGAGACTTCCCGTATGTGTTTTTCGTATTATGATTTGCTGGGGCGATTGGTTTTGTTTTGGAAGGATTCGAGTTGAATCCGGAACACTTAGTGCCAGAATAGTGGCCTAAGGTGCCCAAGTTTGACTTGGGTCAACACTTTGAGTAAACGGCCCCAGAATCGAGATTTGAAGGTTACAATAGGTTCATATGATGATTTTGGACTTGGGCATCTGTTTGGATCGAGTTTTGGGTGGATCAGGGGCGTTATGGTGCTTATTATTGGAAGTTGGAATTTTGAAGGTTTTAGAGTTTTTGAAGTTTGATTTGAAGTAGACTTCGGTGTTCTCGATGTCCGTTTGAGATTTCGAGCCTTGTAATAGGTTCTATAGTGATTTGTGACTTGTGCGTAAAATTTGGCATCATTTCGAGTTGTCTATGTATGATTCGCCGCATTCGGAGTTGGTTAGAAGAAGTTTGAAGTTTAGAAGTTGATTAATTTGGTTTTGAGGTGCGATTCTTAGTTTTGATGTTCTTTTATATGTCGAGCCAGTCCGGATTATGTTTATGGACTTGTTGGTATGATTGGACAGGGTCCCGAGAGCTTGGGTGAGTTTTGAATCACGCGGAGCATTTTTTAAGTTGGTAGATTTTGCTGGTGCTAGTGTGCTTCGCGATCGCGAAGGGTGTTCCACGATCGCGAAGGGGGATTTTGGAGGAGCAGCTGATTGCTCTTCAAGAATGCGAGGAAGTCTTCGTGAATGCGAAGGAGGACCTGGCTCTCCTACGCGAATGCGAAGAAGGAAGGAGGCGGATGGGACTGAAAGATGTTAAGCCTTAGTTAATGCGGCTCTGGGACCGCGAATGCGAAGGGCAAGGGTTAGGAGGCATCGCGAACACGACCAAGGTGTCGCGAACACGACGAGGATTTTTGGGCAGCTTTGGTTTTGGACTTCGTGATCACGAGGAGACTTCCGCGATCGCGAAGAGGAAGGACCTTGGAAGAATGCATTTTAAATATGGGACTTAGGCTCATTTACCCCATTTTTCTTTTGGCTTGATCGATTATGGAGCTATTTGGAGTGGCATTTTCCTCAAGCATCATAATATAAGTGATTTCTACCAATTATGAGTTAAATACTGGATTTTGGGTAGATTTTAACATCGAAATTTGTGAAAATTTGGGATTTTATTTAAGAACTTAGGGTTTAGTAAAAACGATATTTGACCACGAAATTGGTTGTGGAATTGAGTACAAGTTATATATTTGAGTTTGTAACCCATGGGTAACATTTAGCTTAAAATTTTTTTGAATCCCGGCACGTGAGCTCGGGGATGACTTTTGTGAACTTTCCGAGTTGGGTTGGAAAATTACTGTAATAGTTAAATTATGAACTTTTGAGCATATATTGATTGATTTATACATCCTTTGATTAGTTTCGTGTTGCTCGGGATTGTTTTGAGGTGACTAGTAAGGTTTAAGAACCGAGTAGAGGGCTTGGAAGCGAGGTAAGTCTCTTGCCTAATCTAATAAGAGAGAAATTATCCCTGTAGATATTCTAATTGTTATGTACTACTTGTTATAAATGCTATGTATGCACGAGGTGATGAGAGTTCGTGCATAGCTAGAATCATATTTATGTCCGGGTAGACTTATAACTTTACCATGCCTTATTTGTACTACTTGAACTAAACTTTTAGTTTAATTACTTCAATTTATAATTGAGATTGTATTAGAATTTAGGTTAGACAAGCCTCTTTACCTTGAGTTTTGGCGGGATACTTGACTGTCGGTAAGAATCATATTTTCTTTATATTCCTATCCTTGTGTTGTGTTTCTGCGACCCATAGTCCGAAGAGTTCCTCTATTCCGGTGGATCAGGCCGCATGCCTTGGAGTTGCTATTAAATAGCATTATGGATCAGGCCGTACGACCTCGGTAGTATATTTAAGATGCATATATTGATCGGGTCGTATGACCTTGATAGTGTACACTATTATTATGGACTGGGTCGTACGATCTCGACAAAATTCGTGTGTAATATTCGATAGGAGTCAAAATTCACATGAGATATTCTTGACTGGAGACTTGATATCTACTTGATTTTCCTTGTTCGTTTGAGATAGCATATACCACTTGCGGATTTCATATTATTACTACGTTGGGGGAATCATGTTAGTTACAATACTTATTTCATCGCTACTTGTTGTATTTCATGCCCGTCTATTTTTATGTACTTTAATTATTGGACCACTAGCAAGTGTCGTTGTCAACCTTTCATTACTATTTTTTCGAGGTTAGACAAGATACTTACCGGATACGCGTTGATTTACGTACTCTGTCATGCCCCGAACCTGGGGGGCGAGACCGGAACCCGATGCCTCACCTATCCTTGCGTACCAACTTGCGACTAAGGCACTCTGAACATATGATGTCATTCTTTGGCCATGGGATACATTGCAAGACAACTGGGAATGCTGACTAAATTTCAATATAAAGCTAGGCTGACAAGGCCGTCATAATTACTACAGCTGACAAACTAACCAAATATACATACAAGGCCTACAAGCCCAACATGCTGCATTAACTGACAGGATATGTCTACAAGCCTCTACTAATGAATATACTGTGATCGGAATAAGGCCCCGACCTACTCATAACATATATACATATATACACGAGATGTACATAAAGCTCTAGACCCGGCAACTCCGAAAGTCATGGAGCTTACCGATCAAGCTGAACTCGGGTAACACCTAATGAGGAGGTCTACCCGTCTGTCTGTCTGAACCTGCACGCATGAAATGCAGCGCCCCCAGAAAAGGGGCGTCCGTACGAAATAACGTACCGAGTATGTAAGGCAATATACTGAAAGCTGAGCTGAACTGATAATATAATAACTGAAAGCAACTGGAAGTCAAAGATAATCTAAAGATATGCTTACCTGCTGATACTAACTCAACTCTCTCAATATAGTAAGTAAAATAGCTGTCCGGCCTTATAAGGCTAGGTATATATATAACTGCTCTGCCGTAGTAGGCTCGCTCATAGGCGCTCGGCCATAGTAGACTATGTATCTCGGCCAACTGGGCTTGCTCATAGGCGCTCGGCCACAGTAGGCTTGGTATACATCTTACCATTTGATCAGAGGACGCCCAATAGGGGCCTGCCCATCGATTATAGCTCGATGGTAATGAAATTACTGTAATACTGTATATACAGACTCTCTGCTCTCTTGACTGGAAAGAGGAAACACTCAAATGAATATAAAATTCCGATAAAGAGAATATTGTAACTTACAAAACTGAAAAAATATACGTAAATTTCGGGATATGAATTATTCTTTATTCTTCGTTATCAAACTCATGTAATTACGCGATCATGCCAAAATGAAAGAAGGGCTTAGTCTTAACATACCTGAACCAAATCTCTTTTGCAAAAATACGTAACGGTGGATCGAAGTAGGAAAAAATCCGTATGATATTCTTGAAAAGATTGTATTGGGCTTTCTTTGAATTAATATTTCACGTTGGATCTTGTAGTATTCAGAGAAATTTCACGTTGGATCTTGTAAGATTCTAGAGAAATTTCACGTTGGATTAGTGCCATTTCTCTGTTAATGGTGTAAGAACGTTATTTTGGTTAATTTTGAAAAGTCCTACACCTTTCCAATATAGACCAAGCAATATTTACGTGTAACCAATTTTATCACTTTGTATTGGGACTCACTTTGCATAATTTGCCACTTGGGTTAGCTTATGCCATGTGGCAGTTCCAAATAGATCCTTATCCACTTAATATAGTTATTTCCACCATTAATCAATTATCCACATAATTAAGAATTATCTCACATTTACTTAAAATTCTACTTATTTTTGATATCCTTTTATATATCACACTATCATGTTCATATGGTACCTTGTATGGTACTAGTCCATAATTATCGGGTATTAACTCTCGGCTCGTATTATATCCCAACATGCCAAACTTGGTCGAAAATTTATTTTCTTTGACTTGCTTCCCCTGTCACCTTCATGAATTTATTCATCACTTGTTTGAAATAGCATAATCCTTATAATCTCCAAATAATCTTTTCCTTGGACTGATGTCAATTACCTTATGACAAATTCAACGTACAATAATACTGGGTGCAATATCATCGTAATTTAATACTGCGAAGCGTAACATCATCGTAATATAATACTGCGGGACGTAATATCGACGTAATAGTGCGGGGCGTAACATACTCATACTATACTTCTGTATTAATTGTGCCGGTACTGAGGCATGTACTTCAGGAAGTCATTCAGGCGTGCACACGCACTATCCGAAGACTTAGTGGTGAGCTTCTCTCCATGCTCCGATCTGCAGCACGCGGATTCTCCTTTTTATATTTATTATTTTTGTTTATTTTGTTTCAGACAACAACTATAGTGGTTTGGATATTCTATTAGATTGCTCATGCTCTTGTGACACCGAGTGTTAAAAGTTTTTGGTATATGATTATGGTTGTACTGAATATTATCATCATTCCACTTTATGCTTCATTCATACTTTATGGCTTAGTAATAACGTAAGTATGCCTCCATAGTTTCTACACTTGATTTCATTTACTTAATAAAACTCATGATTTAAAAGGTCTAAGAATGAATAATTAAGTTAGGTTGTTCAATATTGGCCTGCCTAACAACGACATTAGGTGCCATCACCGCCTATGGTAGGAATTTGGTCATGACAGTTTTGAATTCAAGCAAGTTGTAAAACAAAAGTCAGCAAAAGTTTTGGCAATTTATGTTCTTAAGTTTATTGAAATTTAGGTCTAATCTCACTGAGCGTTTCTCCCAATATACTAGGAGTTACAGGTCTATCTACCTACCAAATTAAAGGTCTACGAGTCTAGTTTCTAAAGCATTAAGCTGTTCATTGATACCACGTTGGAGTAGAAAGATATCTATATTTTTGCAAGACTGTGCAGGCAGTCCCTTTGGGATCCACATAGGCGGTGGAAGATTCCACCTCTCTATCTAAAGAGGTGGAGCCTTTCCATAATTCATTTTTTGACCAAAACTGATGTCCAACATCCCTAAGAGTTCTCCAAGAGTCTCCAAACCTTCCTAGGTAATGTGTAAAGGGTTCTAACCCAATTCTCTCCTCGGAAAGATCGTAGAACTAGAAAAGTCTCGGTTTCTACACTTCATACTCAAGTTGTAGCTTGTTTCGAGGTTTAAAGAAGCTTGCTAGAGGCTGGTTCTTGAAATTAAAGGTACGAATCTCTATCTTCTTCATGTGTATGAGTTAGTTGAGGTTCTGGTTGCTTTTAATCATTGAGAACATACGAGATGTCGGCTAGAAGTCATAAACTAGTTGTTGAATATTGTTGTGCTATGCTATTGCGCTATTATTGTTGTGTTGAGTTGATGGATATGTGGTATATTTTAATTAATGTATTTTAATGATATTGCAAGGATTAGAAGGGAGATAGTCTTGAATAGTTGTGACGATTTGATGGGTCGTTTTGTGTACTAGCCTTAATTTCTGTGTTTCGAGACCTCTCATAGCTTCATTTGATATTATATGACTTGCATGCGTGGTCCGTTTATGCGAGTTTTTTTAAAAAAATATGATTTTTTATTTTAAAAAAAGCTAGAGTTAAAAACGGTCAACGTTCGTAGTAAATGACCTTAGATCGGTATTTTGACGAATCTGGTAGGTTCGTATGATATTTTTGGACTTGTACGCATGTTTTGGTTGGGTTTCGAGAGACCCGAGGGAGTTTCGGTAAGTTATGTGAAAGTTGGAAAATGAGTTTTAAACTTTGAAGAATCTTATGTTTTGATGATCGATTCATGATTTTTGATGTTATTTTGATGATTTGAGTGAGCGAGCAAGTTTATGTAATGTTATTACACTTGTATTCATATTCGGATTGGTGCCCTAAGGCTCGGGTGAGTTTCCGATTAATTTCAAATCCTTTTTGACCTTGTTGAGTTGCTGTTTTTTTTGCTGGTGCAACAGCGCTTCGCGATCGCGGGGCCACTACCGTGATCGCGAAGGGGAAACTTGGGGCCATAGCAGATTGTTCTACAGGAACGTGAAGGCTTGGGGGGGTGACCTTTACAAACGCGGCAGCTATCCATGAACGCGTAGGTTTAAGATGGTTGGGGAAGGCAAGAGGAGTTCTTCATTGCGAACGTGACCCACTAGACGCAAACGCGGAGGTTGATGGGGAAATGCCTTCGCGAACACAATGAGGACTTCGCACCTTGTTTGAGATGGTTGGGGAAGGCAGGAGGGGTGAAATTTGCTTCACACCTTGCTTGATACTTTGAGTTGTTGTTGTTGCTTGGTGAGGAAGAGTGAAAAGCATGAAGGGTGTTGTCGTGCCTCATTTGTATATTGATATCATTGATTGAGTAAATGTAAAGATAAAAGCACGAAGAGTGATGCCGTGCACATGCTTCTTTATCATGAGAGGTTAAAGCACGAAGGGTGATGCCGTGCACATGCTTATTTATCTCGTCTTAGCCTTATCACTACCTCGCTGAGGATAGGCTCGACAATTACAGAATATATTAGGCCGGTTATACTCATACTACACTTCTGCACTTCTTGTGTAGGTCCCGGTATTGTCCTAGTGGCACATGATCAGATCTATCCATGACACTTGAAGTAGAGTTGCACGGAGTTCTCAGTACCTGAAGTTCCCTTCCTTGTATTGATTTACTTTTTACCTTATTTTGAACAATTGTATTTCATTTCAGACTATATTTGTAGTAATCTAGTCGCTCATGTACTTGTGACTGCGAATTTTTGGGAGTAATGTAGACTGCATTATTTATGGAGTTGTTATAGGTATTTCTGAGCTTTTCAGTCGTTGATTATTAATATTCTTCTTTTAAATTGTTAAAATTAGTTAATTCTTTAACTAATATTAGCTTGTCCAGCAAGTTAATGTTAGACACCATAATGGCCCCGTGGTTGGAATTTTGGGTCTTGACAAGTTGGTATCATAGCCCTAGGTTGCCTAGGTCTCACAAGTCATGAGCAAGCTTAGCAGAGTCTTGAGGATCGGTACAGAGTCGTCTGTGCTTATCTTCTAGAGGATATAAGTCTTTAGGAAAAATTTCACTTCTTTCTTTCTCTATCATGCGATTTTATTCTATATTTGAGTTTAGATCATTCTATCTTTATTCTCTCACAGATGGTGAGGACACGTACAACATCCATAGCTGATCACGAGCCGGATCCCCAGGCTACAGCCCCTACTAGGGGTAAAGGTTGGGGCCGAGGTAGAGCTAGAGGAAAAGGCAGAGCTCATCCTAGAGCACGTGCAGCAACACCTATTGCAGAGCCTCAAGTTGATCTGGATGAGGAAATCCTTGTTCAGACCATGCCAGTTAGACCAGCTCAGGTCCCAGAGGGGTTCATTACCACCCCAATACATCAGGACACCCTAGTATGCATGTTTGGCCTTATAGAGAGTATGGCCCAGGCCAGTGTATTCCCTATGGCACCAGCCGTCTCTCAGGCTTGGGGAGGATCCTAGACTCCCGCTACTCACACTCTAGAGCAAATGTCTCACGGGTATCAGACTCCCCACAGTTTTACCAGTTAGAGTTGTCCAACTGTTATTGCTACACAGTCAGGGGAGGGAACCGCGCTGTCGCCCGAGGGGCTGAAGAGATAGGACAAGTTCACCGTGTTATTTCCTGTTCGCTTTGGTGATACACCTTCTGAGGACCCTTAGGATTTCTTAGACCATTCCATGAGGTATTGCGCAACATGAGTATAGTGGAGTCCAATAAAGTTGACTTTGCAGTATTTCAAACACATGGATCCGCCAAGAGGTGGTGATAAGAGTATGTTTGGGGCAGGCCAACAGGTTCACCTCCTCTCACCAGGGCTCAGTTCTCACAACTATTCTTGAAGAAGTTCATCCCCTTCACTTACAGAGAGGACTTCTGCAGTCAGTTTGAGTACCTCTAGTAGGGTAGAATGATCGTTACCCAGCATGAGACCAGATTTGTGGACTTATCCCGCCATGCAGTTATCTTAATCCCTACTAAATAAGAGAGGGTGTGAAGATTCATTGATAGCCTTACTTATGGTATCAGGCTATAGATGGCCAGAGAGACCGAGGATAATTTTTACAATTCATAAATCAGTATTAGTTGCGGATGCGTTAAATGAGTATTAATATGACCTTTTAGACATGTGAAGTCCTATCGGGATGAATATGGATGGAAACAGTTGTTTTGGAATCAAGACCGAGAGTGAGGTGCATAAAATTCGATAGAATCGACTAAGTTTATGGAAGGCTTGTCTTAAAGCCTTAGACAGTGCAAGGCCATTAAAACTCACAATCTTAGATAGTGCAAGGCCATGAAGACACTATCCATGGCATTAACCTTAGCGCCCCTGACAATGCAATGCCGTGTAGTTTTAGCGCCTCTGATGGCGCCTTGCACTGTTATTTTGGCGCCTCTAATGATGCCTCGCATCGACGATGTCTATCTGAGCCACTTTTATTTCTTCCTCAATTTTTGGGACCTGTATACTTATTTAAAATCCCTACCTCGTTCCCCACACCCAAAACACAAAAACTTACTCTAGAAAGGGAAGCTCTCAAGAACCTAACTCCCCCAAGGTCCCTACATTATCCAAGGTAAGTTCTAATGATGATTCTAAGTTAATTTTAAGTCTCAAACACCTAATTAATATGGGTTGACCCTTTAAATCTTTAGATATTCGATCGAGACATCATTGTTGAGAAAAAAACCCTAGAACTTGAATTCAAAAGGATTGAACGTCAAAAAGGTAATGCTTCTACTCCTTAAACATTTATAACTATGAATTAATGAGTTTTTGGGAGAATAGTAAATGGGTTTGATAAAGGGAATCAAATGAACTATGCTAGGGTTTTGGGTTGTTGACTTAAGATTGTTATAATCATTTGTTGATGATAAATGGTGTTTGTGATGGTAGGCTAGAATCACGTGTTTTAGTCATAGTTTGCACTCTAATTACTGTATTTTAGTTGTATTTGAGCTTGAATGTTAGTGTATTGCACTTATTATGTGTTTTAAGCCTTGCAGGGACTGATTTCGAGTAAAAAAGATATTCGGGAGCTAAATCGAATAAGTTTGAGCTTTGAAGTCTAAGTAAAAGCCCAAGGGATTAAATCGAGATCGTGTTCGGGGGGGGGGGGGGGAGGACCGAGTCTGGATATCAAAAATCGAAGAAACGAAGTTACTCTGTGAAACTTGCACAGCTGCGCCGCATGGGGCGGCGGGCAGTGCTTTTGTGCAGCTATACGTCAGAACTTGCTCTCTGCACTTCTCCACTATTGCCCTGCATGGGGCGGCGTGCGTGTATAAGTTTCTCAGAGTATTTTTCCTATTTCGGCGAAAAAAGGGTAGATTCATTTGGGCCACTCCTACATTGTATAAATACACCAAAAGACATTTTTGAAGGGACTTTTGACCTTGGAAGCTTTGTGAGAGCATTGGAGGCTACAAGACATAGGATTTCATCATCTTTCCATCAATTCAATGCGGGAGTTTGGATTGTAACGTTAGATTGATGTTTTCTTATTATAGTAAAAGCAGAATGAAAGACAATCCTATATTGACAAGGACGAGCTTTTTCACGAAGAAAGTTTCGCGCCCAACTGCTTGTATATCGATCAGAAAGAAGCAGCTGCTTAATTGTATTTGTGATGAATTACTCCATGAATATGGAGTATCTTACCTTAGGGTTTGGCGGATTTGATGTTTTGATAAATATTTGTGGATTTTAACTATAGTTCTTGCTTGAATTCGTTTATGGAGTTTTGAATTGTTGCAACTTTATTCACCGGTTTATTTAATCGAAAGAGGAGCATTTTGGTGATTATCTTTGCATTATTTTGTTTGGTTTAATTTAGTGATTCTCCTAACTAATAGAAAGATCTTACTGAATTGTTGATTAAATCAAGTTAGGAAAATATTCGAGAGACGTTTTCTTAAAGACTAATCTATTAACGCATGCTTACATACTTTCACAGTGCTTATTGATTTAATAGAGAGAGGAGTCTTGACTACACGTTTGAACTAATTATCGAGTGAATTGTTGAAACCAACTCTGTGAATCTCTAATTCTTTTCCGTCAGTTGTCAATTGCTTTATTTTAGTAGTTAAACATAGTTCATAATCATTTAACTCAAGTGTTGATCCTCCTGAATAGCAAATAAATCAGAAATTACTCAGACATTGTTTAAATCTAATCCTTGTGGAGACGATATTTTACTATACTATCTTTGATTAGCGAGCATCAATTTTGTGTTGTGTTTTGCGCTTGTAAAAAATTTGGCGCCATTGTCGGGGATTGGTAATCAATAGTGTTCAAAATAGTTTTTGGTGCTAATTCAGGAATTTATTTTATTTTATTCTTCACGGGTTTCTCTTCCATGTGCAGGCAACAGGTTAAGTTCGTAGTGTATGAATCGATCTTCTTCAATAGAAGTAATACCCTACAAACCGGACTTGGAAAAACACCTGTGACAATTGAGGAAAGAGAAATAATTCACCAGAAAGTTCTTAGGGCAACCTTCAACCCAAGAAAACATGGCTAACAACGGTGATGACGAGGTAGATTTAGCTGCAAGAGAGGCAGCATAACATAGAGAAGAAGCTGCAAGGATAGCAACTGAGGCAGCCCGTAGAGCTAGTGAGGAAACTGTCTAAGATATTGGGGGTCGAAGATTCAATATATATCAACCCTTGATTGAAGACCAGTTCCAGAATGCTGTACCTAAGCTTAGTAGAGCATTGGATGATTATGCCAAACTAGTCTACGATTAGGGACTGTCTAGTGTCAAACCTTCACCAGTAGCAGCGAATAATTTCGAGTTGATGTAAGGCTTGCTTCAAACTATCTAGAACAATTGTGTCTTCAGAGGGAAGGTGAATAAAGATCCTAACACTCACTTGATGGATTTTGAGGAAATCATGAACTCCTTCCAGTACAACGGGGTGTCGAAAGAACTCGGAACACTGCAGTTGGAGGTCTTTTATTGAAGAAGACTCCTGAGGAGATTGTGGCAATTCTTGATGAGCTCTCTGAAGATGCTAATCAATGGCCTATTGAGAGTAATGATAGAAGAAAATCAGTTGGGGTTCATCAAGTAGATTCTAACACATCAGTGCAAGCCTAGCTAGACGCTATCGCCAAAGAGATAAGAAAGTCAACCTTAGCCAAGGTCTAGAGCCAACCATCACCAGTTTGTGATTTCTATGGAATGGGTCATCCAATGCATGAGTGTCAGGCCTTAACTGCAGATGAAGTAGTAAATGCTGTGGGAAGATTTGACAGAGGCACATAATAGAGTGGTAATAATTTTCACTCTATGGGACAGAGGCACCCAGGCTTTTCTTGGAGTTCACCAAGTGGTAGCCTGAATTCATGACATCAGAATAACAACTAACCCTAAGGACAGGGAGCTCCGGGTTTTCAAAATCAACAGAGGCAGGAATATCAGCCTCAATAGTCTAATCAGTCTAGCATGGAAGATCTAATGAAGGACTTTATTATTAAGACAGATGAGAGACTTGAAACCCATGACTAAGTATATGAGAACATGGCGCAACTATCAAAGAACTAGGCACGACTTTTTGAAACATGGAAAAACAGGTTGCGCAACTAGCATCTATTGTCTGAAAGGGTTCCAGGAACTCTCCCTGGTGATACTGAAAGAAATCCAAAAGAGACAATAAATGCAGTGTCTTTGAGGAGTGGGCACGTATTGAAGGATCCTAGGGCAAAACAGAAGCATGAGTTGATTGAAAGATAGATAGAGATTGTGGAGTAGCAGAAAAAGGATAACATTCAAAAAAGTGCAGGGATGGTAGATGATGGTCCAAAAAAGAAAGGGAATACTAAAGCTCAGAAAAAGAAGGAAGATGGAATTTCAATGAATAAGGAGACTGAGGAGAGAAAATACATGCCTACTCTACCTTTCTCCTAGAAGCAAATAAGAGAGAAATTGGACAAACAATTCGGGCGTTTGCTAGAAGTGTTCAAGCAGGTGCATGTGAATATACCTTACACAAATGTGCTTTCCCAGATGCCAACTTATGCTAAATTCTTAAAGGAGATATTGTCCAAGAAGCGAAAAGTGGAAGAGACATCGGTGGTCCAGCTGATAGAGCATAGTAGTTCCATTTTGCAAAATAAGCTCCCTAAAAAATGTGGAGATCCAGGGAGTTTTACTATACCTTGCTCTTTAGGTGTGTGATTCAGGTCCCTTTATTAATCTTATTCCTTTGTCTATTTTCAGGAAATCAAAGGCATGGATAGGAGAAATTAGGTTGATACCTTTGTCCTTGCAACTGGCGGATCAGACCACAATCATACCTGAAGGAATAGAGGAGGATATGCTAGTTCGGGTGAACAAATTTGTGTTCCATGTGGACTTTATTGTGGTGAACATGGAGGAGAATATGGAGGTCCCTCTGATTTTAGGAAGACCCTTCTTGGCTACAGGCAGAGCAATTCTGGATATTCAGGAAAGGCAGCTCATGCTCAGAGTGGGGAAAGAAAGGCTGATTTTCAAGATGGAATAAGAAAGGAGGGCCCTAAAGGAGCAACTCGGAGAGAGCAAAACCGATAAGAGTGGGGTCTACCCAAAGAAGGCCGAAAATAAGCTCTAAGCATGGATGTGTGCACTGGGTTAGGCGTGCAAAGGAGATCCAAACTAGATGAATCAGGAAGTTTCATTTACCTCTTGCTTTTTATTTGTGTGTCATGGGGACATACCACAATTTAAAGTGTGGGATGGGGGGATGTAAATATGTACATGTGTGTTTGTTTTCGCTTCTTTTGATTCTTTTTGAATTATTTGTTGACTTTTCCCGACGATTGATTTCCTCGGCTGTCTTCTTGAGGGTTCAAAGTCGAACCAAAAAAAATATATTTTTAGGTAGTGTAACAATTTGCCCTTGGTTTTTCTTTGTGCCGCGGCTCTTTTCCAAGGGTTTTGCTTGAACCAGGTGTAGTTAGTTTTTCTTTTTTTAGGAAATTTGAAGTCGTGTGCTATAATATTAAATGGAGACGACTTTCCTTGGCGTTGTTGTAACTTGAGAGCAGTGAGTGCCTGATTTGTGATGCCTAGGCTCAATTCTTGAATCATGGATATGTACCTTAAATTGTTTGATTGTAACTTTTCTTAACTTCTTTGACTAGCGAGTCGAGATAGATCCAATCCAAAGTGAGTTATGTACTAATGTGTGTGCGAGGTTTTGTGATATTCTGTGCATGTCGGTTGATGTCTAGAATTTGCCCTGTGTGTTTGCAAAGTAAAACGAAAGTCTTGTTCAGACTAAAAAGTGATATAGGCATTTCTTTGTTGAGCCACATATATCCTTTTACCCACCTAATGAATGTGTACCTTAGTTAGCCTTGTTGAGCCGGTAGTCATATTTCTTTGGCAACCACACTACAAGCTTGACCCCTTTATTTGAAGTGTCTATCAGTTTGAACCTTTTACCTCTCTTGAGAACTTGATTTTTTTATGAGCCACTTGCATAGAATTGAAACAAAAAAGATTTTGATTGAAAAGGGAGAAAAAAATCAGAACTTAGAAATGAAAAAAATGGATTCCATGCTACTGGTAGTTCTCATCTTATTTGTGCTTAAATATATTGGGAGCGTGATGCTATTATGTATGGTTGGGGTTTGGTTCAATATAAGTGTGGGGTTTGAATTGTTAATGTATATGTATTAAAGTGCTTAGGGAGGTGTAATCACTATTTCCAAATCTATCCTACCCGTCCCGCAGCCTACATTACAACTAAATTAAGTCCTATTTGATCATTGACTGAATAAGCTCAATTAGTGGAGTATTACACTACGGTCAAGCCTATGGTACGTCTTTTGTGGCATATGAATCTTAATTCATTGAGAGTGAATTCTTTCTATCTTTAGTTCCTAATTGTTCTTGAAATTTATTGTATGTGGAACTACTCTGAATTGTTTGTGTTGTTGATACCCAATTTTTTCCCAAAATATTTTTATAATTGCACATATACCTTCAAAATCATGCATTAATAGCAATTGGTATTTTTCCATAATTTTCCTATATTTTATTAATTTACCCAGCATTTTATTTCCAATAAATAATTACAGAATTGCATCACAAGTGATTTCAAAAACATTTCTTGATTTAATTTATCATTTATGATCCTATTTATACCAAATTATTTCATAATTAGCCAAATTGACATGTTTGACTACAATTGCAATAACATTGCAATTATAGCCCAAGCATATAATTTTGTACTATTTTTACCAAGACTTAGTCATTTATATTTTTAAAATACTAAATAATCATTTTAAAATTATTTTTCATGCATGAAATTTATTTTTGTGATTATTAGCTATTTTTACAAATTATTTCAATTAATTTAATTGGGTATTTAACAAATAGCCAATTTCATTTCAATTCTAGCCTAAATTGAACCAGCCCCCAACCTAATTAAAAGAGCCCAAACCCCAGGCCCAATCCATCAAACTACCCGACCCAATCCCTGGTCCAATCTGGACCGTTGATCAATTCTAATTCTTGGTCTTAATCCTGGGTTCTGAGAACTGTCATTGCTTATTTGTTCATTTAATTTGTTCGCATGTCTGTTATTCATAAATATGTTCTACATGTATATGATTTTTACCCTATTACACTCATTAGGGTTTCTGATTTTGCTTCTTCCGCCTATACCATGTTTATTCTGTTTATTGACATAAAGTTGTGTTAATTCCTCTAATTAGTACTATTTTTTCTAGTTGAATTCCTGACTTTATGTGATTTTTACTTTACTATGCTTATTAGGGTTTCTGATTTTATTCCTTCTTGCCTATGCCGTGATTATTTCATGTATTTTACAGCAATTTGTGTTAATTCCCTAAATCATTACTACTCCTATTCGAATCCCTAATTTCCTGTAATTGATACCTTTCACTAATCTCTTGTGATGATTTCCTTACTGATTTTCAACCTCTAAGACATTTTATGGCCTTATTTTTTTGTCGACTATGCTGTTAATCGATTCTTAAGTACTTTCCTTAATTAGATTTTCTGAACCTAGCCTAATTACTTGTTCTACACTTGCACTATGCTAAAATTATTTCCTTATGTGTTATATTCCAGTCTCATATGATCTTCTTCCTTATTTGTCTTTACCGTTTGAAGTTAACTCCCTTAATTAAGGGAGTACTTATACTAGTTTTATACTAATTGATACCTAGTTCCATAATAACTGCTTGACTTTGATTCTTACCTTATTGTTCTACCTAGTTTCAAACTATATATACATACTCTCTCATTAACACAAACACACGAACACATTGGTTCAAAAGCTCTCTCTCTCACACTCAAAACTTTCTGTTCTCTCTATGTGTTACTTACTACTGTTCTAAGTTAGCCGGCTGCAAGCCAAGGCTAATCATTGTGCTCTCCTATTATTCACTTTGTGTCTACTATCTCTTTACTGGTATGTCCTGACTTCATTCAAAGTTTCAAAAACAACATGTTTCTTTTATCACTTCAATTCATCTTGTTTCTAGTCTATTTTCATTTATGGTTTTGTTGTTCAACTTGCAACTAATATGTTTACTTCATCACTTCATCAGCATGCTTCTGAATGTGTCCCCTCCCTTAGACTTAGTATGTTTATGAAATGCTATACCCCTCCTAGTATACCCCAATGTGACTCTTCCTTACTAATGTTTATGTGCAAAGCAACTGGCTATCCTTAAGTAACCTGATTCTGTATTAATTTTGAAGTGCCTTAACTCTTTAGCATGTTGCCGATTCTGTACTTAAGTGCTCCTGTAACTATGTGTTCACCTATGTGACCTATGTGTCCCCAAATCCCATTACCCCTATGTGTGGCTACTGAACCTGCCTTGGTTCTATGTTCCCTGGTTATGTATGAACCTGCTTTGGGTGCTGTGTTTGGACTGTAGCTTATTACTCTACTCTCTTTTCAAAACTGTCTCTGTTGTTTATACAAAACTATTTCAAACAAGTCTCTTTTCAAAATATTTTCCTGCTTAAATCTTTTCAAGCACTTTCACATCTACTCTTAGGTTTTAAGTTCTGCCCCTCTAATGTGTGACTGCTTAGGGATCCCTATGAACTCTGATACATTAGAGTTGGCCCTTCCACACTGCACTTACTCAACTATGATTACGAATTTGGGTGTGAGCACTGCCTGGGATCCCTTGAGGTCCTTAGGTAACTCTAACACACCCGGATTATGTGAAAGGCTGTGAGGCAATATGGCATTGGAAACTCTGGAGATCTGGGCCTACTTTCAGGCTCCCTAAAGAGTCACTTCTTATTTTTCCTATCCACTTATGTAATTCATTCGATATTGGCCTGTAATAATTTGTTGTAAAACGAATATTGGGGTTGGCTAGTGAAAAGGGGAGGTAGTCATATATGTTATCAATATCAATGGATAGAAACCATGCCTTAGGTTTATATTTCCCATATGTGCATTAGAATCCATGTTTAGGACCAATACATTCCAAGAAATGTCATGCATTAGATATCATGTTCTTAGGTTTACTGTTTCAGCATCTCATTTGACATTATTTTTATCACTTAGAAATCCTGCTTTAGGCTAAATAACAGCATTAACATAAAATTGTTGCTCCCGCACATCCTGAATCATGCTGTAACTTTTCGGGCATTAAGAAATCATGTTTTAGAAATTCTGCATATTCTGAAATCATTCTGCATTTCTATGTGCATACTAGATACCATGCTTTAGGATCTCGCTCGTACTTGCTCAGTCACACCTAGTGTAAACTACTGATTATGAAAGACAAAAAAAAACAGTCTCACATTTGATTATCCTGTTTTGAATATAATTGGTAATAATCCTTGTATTCTTGTAACACCTAGAACAGCATGCTCAGGCAAAAACGACTTCTGAACTGCTAATGACTCTGTAACTATTGTGCATAATCCCACGCCTAGGCAAGCCATAGGTAACCAACCCTTATAAACTAGAAACTGTTCTCGTTTGTGTTCACTGCTTAACAACTTACAGCCTTAAAATCAGTAGGCAAACTGATTAGGGCCCCTGCTTCTGAGTTTATAAAACAAAGCTGCATCTCTACTATGTTTTGGTATTCACTTAGACATCATGCCCTAGGATCCTATCTAATAAAATGCCTCTTGTTTGTGTTTGAGACGTGCTGCCTATGTGCATTATTTGTGGAGGTAAACCTGGGCCTCTTAACTGCTTCTTTCCTGCCTTTATATGTTAAGTCCTACGTGTTCTCGCCTGTCGCCTAGAAGTTTCTCCTTTTAAACACCTTAAGGGTTGTCTAGAACAGCCCAGATTTAGAGGTCCTAAAATACCTCCAGGACCACAAGGAATGGAGGGGTAGTGCACGCATAGGACATTGTCAAGATAATTAGAACGCCTTAGGCTATGACCAAGGGAAGGGACTTGGGTAGAACGGGATATGATGACTACGCGCTAATGTCACGTGTAGCCCCTCATTGAGGAGTGTTTACCGAGAATTGCGTGGGGTGATCTTGTAGGCTAACCAACCTAGGACCCCTCCTTCCCTAAATCCCTTTGCCTAAAACTTTACTTTTCTATATAACTTGTTCAAAACCCCTTTGTCTTATTATCTGAGTCATACAATATCCAACATGCTTTATTTGCAATTATATGTTTCAATTACTTATTCGTTAGAGGACTAATTCACAAGTATAAGTTCGTCCGGGACCCACAGTTGTGGACCAAGAGGGGTGCCTAACACCTTTCCCTCAAGGTTATATCGAGCCCTTACTCTAAATCTCTGATAATGCAAACCAATCCAAGAGTTAATCGCTCTAGGTGCCCTAACGCACCATAATCCGTTAGGTGGCCGACTCTTCAAAATACGCAATTCCCAAAAGGAAATGAGTTATTACCCCCATAAATGTCGAAACCCGGACCTTTCTTCCCCCGTAAAAAGGGGAGGGAAAAAAGGGGGCGGCACAGCATGGCGACTCTGCTGGGACATATTTAGGCTCTTACCATAACGAACTTATTTTTTATGAATTAGTCCAAACATGCTTTATCCCGTACCCTTTCCTCTTATTTGAACTGTCTATTTTCTTTTAAGCATTTATGGTTTTTTATTCCTGAAACTGATGTATCTCTTTGTTTTCTTTTCCTGTAACTGTCTTTCAATTATTTAAATACCGCATTTATTTTTCTACGTGCAAATACTTGATTATATGTTATTAACTGCTGCATAAATCATGCTCCACATCATATTCCACTCGTGCGTATCAAATCCTATAGCAACGCTTGATGAGTGGTTGCGCTCTTCCTTTTTATTACCCTTAAATTCGGAAAGGCTTATTTGCGATAAAACTAGTCGATCAGCGGTGCAGTCGACAGTTCCGTGCCTTTCCCCCTCAAGTTATCCGCTTGAGGGTACCAGTCTAAAACCCCATAGTAACCTTACTCTGGTCAAAATTGTGCATGCATCATGGTCAAACATAGTCGGATCAATTATGTTGTCCACATAATGATCCTTTAAGATGAGCCTTATCCAAAAGTCCACCGGGGTTTCCACAATCCCAACGGACACAACCACGTTCTGTGCGTTAATTTGGAGAACTAAATGCCAATATGCTAATCATGAATGTATAAATAGTCGAGTCTGGTAGGGGAGAAAGGCCTAACCCTTTTGTTTTGCAGAAAATGAGGAACGAGGTCCCCAGATTTGGTATGGTTAGCATACTATCACTCTTGCTAGACTGGTGGAGGAATCTTTCATCAAGCGACCAAATCAATGAATGGAAAGAGAGGGCCGTCAAGACTAGCGAAAAGCTGGAATATCTGGAATACAGTCTGATGGAATTGGAAGGAAAAGTGAGGAAGAGAGTCATCGACTGCCAGAACGCTGAGGGAAACGAAGGAGGACATGTGGCAAAGGCATTCTTACTGATGAACCTACGCGAACTAGGGGATTTGATCGACAAGAGCATTCAGCCTGAGGAAAGTCCTTCTGGGACCAAATAGGCTAGATTTACTTGCTTTCCTAAAATGTAATAAGGCTAAGTGCCAGTAGTGACTTATCTTTTTCTATCATCTTAAGTGTAGTTTTGGGATTCGTCTATTTTTATATTATAAAATGAGGCATTTGTTAGCATCTATGTTCTCCAGATCTATTTGTCGCTAGGCCTACCTCGGGCACAACGAAGCTTCCAAATTAGAACGCGAATTTACATTCCTGCAATATGTGTTTAAATACTGCAAACATTTTAAAATCCTTACTGACTTGTTTACCTTTTATTTTTTCCTTTATTTTAATTATTCCCATCCCCTGAGGTTGGTTCACTCATACTGGCATCATCAACATACCTAAAGGTCTTCCACATCCTCCTCTTCCAAGTGATCCTAAAAGCAAAGGAAAAGTCAGAATAGATGGTAAAATGCAGTGCAATAGTTGAGGAGGATGAGGAAGAAGGCCTCACTATTCAGATTGTGGAGAAGGGAGCTGTTCTCAGGAACTGGACCGCCACACCATCCCGGGCCCGCCGAGTCCCTGGGTAGCTTGGCAGATTTTATTTCTATAGCCATTCTAGGCATTTAAAATTTTCAGTAACTTTGAATTAGAAGTTTAAGTACAAATTAATAAGATTCAAACGATGTTAATAATAATCAAGGAATACATAAAACGTTTACCAATTTCTAGATGATCACATATTCACATTTTAGTTTCTATTCATCGAGCCGTGTTTTTCTGGATGTTGTTTAATTTTAATCAAACGCATTTGCTCTTTATTATTCATTACTATTTTCTACACCTTTCTTTCTACAACGTTACTATTACTTTTTTTGATGAACCGGTGACTGTGACATGTAATGAGGCAACACAACATAAGGATAGTGATTCGGATGAAGAAGACGAGATACCCGAGGAAGTTGTCAGAGAGGTGGAAAACTTTGAGAATTAGCCTAAGTCCAACCTGGACGAAACCGAAGCAGTAAACCTGAGGTATGCCGAGACCGTCAAGGGGACTCGCATCAGCATTTACTTGTCAACAACAGAGAAGGAAGAGTACATCCATTTCCTAAAAGAATATGAGGACATTTTCGCATGAGGGCTATGCGATGACATGACAGGTTTGAGCACATCCATAGTGGCTCACAAGTTACCTACCAATCCAATGTGCCCGCCGGTGAAGCAGAAACTTAGAAAGTTCAAACCAGACATGAGCCTAAAAATCAAGAAGGGGGTTACCAAGCAGATCAAAGCCAAAGTTCTCATGGTTGTTGAGTATCCAACTTGGTTAGCCAACATTGTGCCAGTTCCAAAGAAAGATGGAAAAGTCAGAGTATGTGTCGACTATCGGAATTTAAACGAAGCAAGTCCCAAAGACGACTTTCCACTGCCGAACATACACATCCTGATCGATAATTGCGCCAAGCATGAACTCCAATCTTTTGTAGATTGCTTCGCGGGTTATCACCAGATTTGGATGGATGAAGAGGACGCGGAGAAAATAGCCTTTATTATACCATGGGGTGTATACTGTTACAAGATAATGCCATTTGGTCTAAAGAATGCTGGGGCTACCTACATGAAAGCCATGACAACCATCTTCCATGATATGATACACAAGGAGATAGAGCATTACGTGGACGACATCATCATCAAATCCAAGAGGGCCGTAGACCACATAGCAGACTTGAGAAAGTTCTTCAACAGACTAAGGAGGTACAACTTGAAACTGAACCCCGCCAAATGTGCATTCGGGGTTCTCGCAGGAAAGTTATTGGGGTTCATTTTCAGCCGTCGAGGGATCGAACTAGATCCGTCAAAAGTCAAGGCTATTTAGGAGTTACGGTCGCCTAGGAGCAAAAAGGACATGATGAGCTTCCTAGGGCGTCTCAACTATATCAGTCGCTTCATAGCACAGTCCACAGTCGTATGTGAACCCATATTCAAGATGCTGAGGAAAGATGCCGAAATAAGCTGGACCGAAGATTGTCAGAAAGCTTTTGACAAAATCATGAAGTACCTGTCCACACCACCGGTCCTGGTCCCGCCAGAGTCAGGACGACCTTTATTGCTCTATCTATCCGTATTGGATGGAGCCTTCGGGTTTGTTCTGGGAAAACATGACGAGACAGGGAGAAAGGAGAAAGCCTTATACTACTTGAGTAAGAAGTTCACACCTTATGAAGCACGGTACTCTTTGCTGGAACGTACTTGCTGTGCTTTGACCTGGACGGCCCAGAAGTTGAGGCACTACTTTTGCGCCTACACTACATACCTCATATCCAGGATGGACCATTTGAAATATATATTTCAGAAACCCATGCCGACCGAAAATTGGCCAAATGGAAGATACTGTTGAGTGAGTTCGATATCGTCTACGTAACTCAAAAAATGGTCAAAGGACAAGCATTGGCGGATCATCTTGCTGAGAATCCGGTGAGAGGAGAATACGAACCCTTGAAAACGTATTTTCCTGATGAAGAGGTGTCATTCGTGAGAGAAGACATTACTAAAGCATATGATGGTTGGAAGATGTTTTTCGACGGAGCCGCAAATTTCAAAGGAGTGGGAATATGGTTATTGAGTATGCCAGTATTCATTTATTCAGTTACCAGATCTCCAATTTTCAGTATATCTAAATTCTGGTGACTTGTGAGTATATAGTGATGCCTATGGGTGCAAAAAGAAAAGGTAAGTAACAGATATAGCAAAATCTTTGCATGTTTTAGGTCCAAATTAAGACTCAAGACTCACCGGATGGTGCAGAATGATTTACTAGATAATGGTATATTCTGAAGAACATGTTTGTGTATGGTAGTGTATCCGTATGTGTATTACCTCATAAAACATTTTCATTTTAGTTCTTGGAAATAGAGCCACATGTTAAATGATGATGCTAGCAGGTGGTTAGTAAAATAATAGTAAGTGAGTTTTGAGTAGATACAGTGAATTAGCAATTTCAAAAAAGCTAGTAGAGGTATGATTTGATTTACTTAGCTAGGTTAACACTAGTGAGTGGGTAACCGTTTGAAACATTGAACGCGTGTTAGAACCCAAAGATTTTAAGTTAAAATCGAAGTATAGTGACAGTGGAAGAAAAAAGTAATCAATTAGGCAGTAAGAGAGCAAACTATAGAAGAATAGCCTTTAAGAGTTATTGAAAAGGTGTATCCCCCAAGATTTTCAGTGTGAGCGGAGTTAAATTATTAAGATTGTGTATGATAGTTGTGAATACATTAGCTTTCCGTTTATGTGAATAAATTAGTTTTTCCTAGTAAGAAAGATTGCTCAGAAGTAAGTTGAAAAATGAGTCATCATTGACGTAGAGTGCAAAGAATTGCAGAAGATAAGGAAAGTTATTCTGATCCCAACAAAAGATAAGGATCCGCAAGTACAAGACCTTAACCATTGATCTAAGGGGGAGATGAGAAAATCGTCAAAAGTCCAGTTGGAGATTTGAAACCCACATAGTTAGCTTGGGATATAAAAACTATAAAATCATGCCCAATTATGTGCCATGAGTGTAGTGCCATTGCACGGACTCTAATCTTCAGAGTACTGGTCAAAGACATAGCTCAACAATACTATAAGTATTTCAGGAAGTACCTTAAAAATATAATCAAGCATAGTAAGTATAGCTCATGATTGAAGCATGCAAGAGACCTATGGTGAAAGAAGTTCACATCTAGACAAGCTACGAGTTCGACTTTTGGACTCCAAAGATGGTGGAGTTGTTGTCCAAAACAAGACTTTTTCCTCCTTAGTAGCCGAAGTGAAGGAGAAACAGTTTGATGATCCCTACTTGTTTTGAAATAGCCAATTCACAAGCATAAGACGATGGCTTTTGAACAAGGGGGAGATGATGGAACTTTGAGGTACCAAGACGGGTTGTGTGTCTAGACATAGATGGACTTAGAGAAGGAGAATCATATTAGAAGCCCATAATTCCAGGTGTTATATCTACCCAGGTTTCCCAGAGATGTATCATGATATCAAGGAGATTTATTGGTGGAACGACATGAAAAAGAACGTCGCAGACTTTGTGGCCAAGTGTCAGAAACTTTAGCTAGTGAAAGTCGAGCAACAGAAAGCCTAGTGTTTTACCACAAAATACACATATCCTTTAGTGGAGATAGTAAATATGGACCTTATAATAGGATTATCTCGCTCATTTTGAAAGAATGATTTGCATGGGAGAAGGTGTAGCTCGCAAATTGGTTGGTTCGAAGTTGGCAAAGTAGAGTTGTTAGGACAAGATTTGGTCAATCATGCTATGGAGAAAGTCAAGTTGATTCAAGAGCATTTGAAGATGGCTCAGAATCGCCAAAAGTCCTATTCGAATGTGCAGCGTAGAGACCTAGAGTCAAGTTGATGATTGGGTGTTTCTGAAAGTTTTTCCTATGAAAGGTGTTATAAGATTTGGGAAGAAAGGAAAGCTCTGTCCCAGATACATCGGGCCGTATAGGATCTTACGAAGGATCGAACAAGTAGCTTATGAGCTAGAGTTGCCACCAGAATTAACGGTTGTACATCCATTATTTCATGTGTCATGTTATAACATTCAAGTTTCCAGTATTCAGATCTCATGTCACGATATTTTTGTTTGCAGTATTCAGATCTCATGTTATAATATTCATGCCAGCTTAGTACTCAGATATTGATGTCAGTTCAGTGCTCAAATATTCATGTTAGTTCAGTACTCAAATATTCATGCCAGTTCAGTATTCATATATCCATGTTAGTTCAGCATTCACGTATCCATCACAAACCAGTATTCACGTATCCATCACAAACCAGTATTCACGTATATGATTCATGTTATGCATACTATAATGCCCCGTGAGGCTTGTTTTAAGCTCTATTAGCTAGAATGTGTTTTGGAGAAATGTTGAGGGTAACTAACCTTCTCATTTAGACCTTAAATTATAATCTCCATGTCTTTGAATATTCAATCAGTTCAGTAGCCATTCAGTTTAGTACCTATTTAGTTCAGTACTCATGTATTCATTCAGTTTAATATGCATGTATTCATGACATTTTTAGTGTTCACATGTTTCCATCAGTCCTGTTTAAGGTCCGGAGTTAGCCGTAGTTACAATCAGGACAATCATTCGAGGACGAATGATCCGTGGGAGAGATGATGTAACACTCAGTAAATCCAGATTAGTTGTGATGTGTTGAATGAGTATCAATGTGACCTTTTAGACATGTGAAGTCCTATCGATGAGTATGGGTGGAAACAATTATTTTGGAATCAAGACCGAGAGTGAGGTGCATAAAATCTGATAGAGTCGAGTAAGTTTATGGAAGGTTTGTCTTAAAGCCTTAGACAGTGCAAGGCCATTAAAACTCTCAACCTTAGAAAGTGCAAGGCCATGAAAACTCACAGCCGTAGACAGTGCAAGGCACTGTACATGGCATTAACCTTAGCACCCTAAAAGTGCAAGGCACTATCCAGGGCATTAACCATAATGCCCCTAACAGTGCAGCACCGTGTAGTTTTGGCTTCTATGATAGTACCTTGCACTGTTATTTGGCGCCTCTAACGATGCCCTGCGCCGACAATGTCTATCCGAGCCACTTTTATTTATTCCTCAATTTTTAGAACGTGTATATTTATTTAAAAGCCCTACCTCGTCCCCCAAACCCCTAAACATGAAAACTTACTCTAAAATGGGAAGCTCTCAAGAACTTAACTCTCCCAAGGTTCCTCCATCATCTAAGGTAAGTTCTAATGATAATTCTAAGTTAATTTTAATCTTCAACACTTTATTAACATGGTTTGACCCTTAAAATCTTTAGATATTCGATTGAGACATAATTGTTGAGAAAAGAAACCCTAGAACTTGAATTCAAAAGGATTGAATGTCAAAAAGGTAATGCTTCTACTCCCTAATCATTTGTAATTTTGAATTAATGAGTTTTTGGGAGAATAGTAGATGGGTTTGATAAAGGGAATCAAATGAACTATGCTAGGGTTTTGGTTGTTGACTTAAGATTATTATAATCATTTGGGTGATGAGAAATGGTGTTAGTTACATCTATATAGGATTGTATAATTACCTAGAAGTAATAGAATTAGAATTGGGTGAAGAAAACACCATTAATCAGGGCTATGAGGCTTTACGCCCATAAGGTGTTTGATAAAATTCCTAAGATACCAAAACGTGAGTCGTAGTGCTAATATTGGTTCCTCTTGACATACATTGCCATAGGTTATCATAAAAGAGGCGACGAACATTGTGATACGCTTAAAAAGGCAGAGTCAAGGTTTGTAAGGCTAACTTTTTATGTTTGGGAATGTTAATAATTCTCCCTACACTATGTTTCATTTATGATGTTACTAATTGCCTCATAAATATAGTTAAGCCTAGTACCTTGAATAGTTGCAGAACTTCTATTCTCTAGCTTCGTAACTCGTTCATGATTTTCATTCTTAATGTTGTGAGCTTAGAGGCGTAATCAATATAGACTTGGGTTTGTTTCCCATGAGTCTCGGCCTAGATTACTCAGCATGTCATAAACAGTTGAAGTTTCAATTTTCATAATCAGTTCATAAATACATGTCTCAGTCTAATCCTATTCAATATTCTAGTATCATGTAACTTAAAATGATTTAGTATTTCAATATCATGTGTGAGTATGTGATTTTTGCCCTATACGAAATACTCCTATAAAATCCCAAGAAAATAGGTTTTCTGTTAATTATTTGCCATTTTACGAATTTTTGTAGTCTTAATTATTTGCATTTTTGTGCATGTTTAATTTTTATTTAAATCATGAAAAATACAAAAAATATCATGCATTGCATTTAGGATCTGTTTTTATATTTTTAAGAATTAATCAATGATTATTTGTTTTATGGAAATTTGAAAATCACAAAAAATAGCTGATTTTTACATTTTTTGTCTTTTAATTTTAATTTATTGATTTTCTCTTTTAAATAAAAATTAAGTGATGTCTATGATTATTATAATTAGTTAATTAGTTTAATTTCACACTTCTAGATAATTTATGATTTTTAATTAAAAGAAAAAGGAAAAAATTAGAAATAAAAGAAAGAATTGAAGAAGAGGTTTATTTTTGAAATTGGCCATTTTTACACCTAAATTCGGCCCCAGATCCAATCCCAAATAACCCACAACCCAAGCCCAAAACTAAATCCACCCGGTCCAATTCCCATTCCCCTAAACGGCCCCGTTTTGATCTAAGGAATCCCAGCCGTTGATCATTACAGGTCAAACGGCTGGGAACTAGCCGTTCATTTAATATACATATGTCCGAACGGACCCCCTAGACCCCCCATTACCCCCTCTCATTCTCTCACCTCTCTCAAAAGACTAAACCCTAGCCGCCCCTATATTCTTTCGCCGCCTCCACCACAGACCACCCACCGGAAATCGCCCACGGCGGCGCCGGTGCTCCAATCACCCTCATCTTCACACCAAAGCATCCCCATGACCTTCCCCTTCCCAATCTCCAACTAGCTTCCCTCGAATCCCTTCAGATTTGTTCGAATCTTAGATCGAAAAATCCGGCCAAAACCCTAATTGTTCCAAATCACTCCAAACTCACACCCTATAACCCTTCCACTCCCCCGAACCCTAAACCACTGTTAAACCTCTTCGAATCAGCCTCAATTCCCCCAAATTTTGAATCTGAGACGCTGAGGAAAAAACCCTAGTTCTTTTTTGTCTTTTCTTGGCCAGTGCATGAGATTTATGAACCCAAACGACCATTAGTTGGTTGTTTTTATTAAGACCAGCCAATTAATGGCCGTATAAAGTTCATGGGTGTGCCTGCAGAAGTTTCAGTAACTGGTTTTCCTCAGGTCTTTTCTTTTTCCTTTTTGTTTCTTTTCTTTTCTTTCTTCTTTGTTCTTAATGTGTGTCCCATCTTTGTTTTCCCTTTTCACGTAGCCAGCAATTGTGGTTTTCTTTACTTGTTTTAATTTCTTTACATAATAGTCTGTTCTTTTCTTCTTTGATGTTCTCTGTCAATTAGTCTTAATTTGTGGTTGATTGTCAATTAATTAGCTAATTTAGGGTTTTAGACTTCTTAACTAGTTCTTAAAAAATATTGTGATTATTTTCAGAATGTGAAATTGCTGATTGAGTTTTACTTCTGAGCTTAATGAATTTTAACCCTAGAAACGTCAGTTAGCTGCGTAATTTTTAGCATTATTAGTTTTATTACCTTGGTTTGCCTTGAATAAAATAGAGATGTCATGTTTAGCTGACTAAAGTTAGATAGATAGAATAGCCTTATTATTAATTGGGTTGATCTTCAATTAAAATTGCATCAGCTCTCTTTTACTCTCATTCTGTTAGCATTTTTTTTGCATCTTTCGACTTACTCTAATTGTGTTTGCCCTAATTTAAAAATTATTTGAAACTTCAGGGACTTAATTGAACTTAGAAATTTTAGGATAAAAGCTGAAATAAGCAGTAATCTAAAGGGTAAAATGGGGGTTTCACATTGGGTAGAATTAGGAAAGTTCTAGAATACAGCACAACTGTCCTTATCCTTAGAAAATAGTGGTTTTGGATAAGGAAAAAGGATAGTAAAACTGTAAAGTATGCTATTTAGGTCAAAATATTCTTTCTTGGATGCTTCTTTTGAGCAGTCTATAAAAAGAGAACACTCACTCACTCTGAAGAGGAGGATCATAAGCATATACACAGATTCAGCCTTATTTTCTCGGCACAAAGAGCTCTAATTTCTTTTCTAAAAAGTGGAGATTTCAGAAATCTTGAAAACTTCAAGTATTCTCATTTTTTTGATTCTTTACAAGATTGAAAACATGTTTTGAAAATAGAAGATTTTTCTATATCCTTTAGCTGGACTTCTTGGTGTCAAGCTAGTTTTGCTTTGGATTTGATTTCGTGGGTTGATTTCTGGGGTTTGTTGCTGCTGGATCTTGTTATTTTCTCAGCCAGTATATTTCCAGAAAGCTTTTGTTTTCTTTGTTATTTGGCTGATAAAGGTACACCTTTGGACTCACATGTTTGGTTTGGGTTCATTTAGCCCTTTTTTCGTAATCTTTGTCTAGATGTTTGAATGAAATGCTCTTGGTTGTTAAATGTCTCCAGCTTATTTGTTCTTTGTGACTATGATTCTCTTTAAAATATGTTCATTTGTTACTTCACTAGCATGCCTAAGTATTTTTACTTAGCTGAAATCCTTATATGTGCTGGAATGGTTTGAGCATGAACTCCTAATTACTGAAATAGCCCACTTTTAAATTGCTCTTTTAGTTAATGTTAAAGTTAAATTGATTCATGGCTTTCTTATATGTACTAATGGCTATATTATCACTGTTATTTTTATGTTGGCATGTAAGATGGCCATAAGGCCAAACAATCTCAAGATTGAAGTTGGAAATGCGGATTTGTGAGAGGCAGTTCCATAGCTGTTCTCTTTCAAGTTAACACATTGTAGGAGAGGACCTGAGGGTAGAAGAAAAACCAGAAATTTATTTTGATCATTTTAATACTCTTTTAGACAGTAGTATGATAATTTTGAAAAAAATGGTATTTTGTATATTCTGGACTTTCAGCAGTGTAAATGGACTTTTAAAATGTTAACTGATCACGAATAATATTGACCTCTCTAACATTTCTCTCGGTGCATGCTAACGTGGCTTTGCTAACGTGCGCTTGGAAGCCATGGGAGGGAGAGGCAGACCCAAGCGGAATCAGGCGAAGATACCAGTGAATGTTCAGATATCAACAGAAACAAGGAATGCTGTGCTAGAGCTGTTTGTGTTACCAAAAGGGTTACGAATCGAGGAACCAAGTGGAAATTGTACTCCTAGGAACATGCAAAGTGAGCTGAGCAGAGTAGAAGCAGACTTATCGCTGGGCAAAGGCAAATCGAAGGAAATTGTAGCTACTCCTGCAGCTGAGCAAGCTATAGTTGTCGGATCTGGGCAAAAGGAAGTACAAACACAAGGAGTGAAGCAGAATATGAATGAAACAGTACCATGCAGCTCAGGTACTGTTAAAGATGGTGAGCAAGGAGAAGCAAGGAAGAAGAACATGGACCAATCCTGGGCAAACGTGGTAGCAGGCAACAAATTGGCTATGAAAGGTATGAATTTACAGTACATAGCTCCAACAGTTCAAAATGGGGAAAAAATTGCAAAGCTAGAAATTGAAGATGTCGAACTAGAAACTGAGAAATGGAGTTCTGCTATTGTCCTATATGTGATTGGGGAAACACCTACAATTGGAGCAGTGGATCGACTTCTGGGCTCAGTGGGTAAGTTCTCAGTGAAACCACAAATCTACTATCATAATGAAGGATATTTTGTGATAAGGTTCACTAATTTAGAGGAGAGGGATCAGGTGTTGTATTCTGGTCCACATATGATTAATAACAAGCCTATGATAATGAAGGCATAGTCAGAAGACTTTAATGTTCAAGATGAGGTCCTGAAAACCATTCCCCTATGGGTGAGGTTTCCAAACTTACCCATAAATTTCTGGGGCGTGAAAGCTTTAAGTAAAATAGGCAGCACATTGGGAAATCCAGTATATGCAGATGAATGTACTACTTGTTCAGTTAGGATCTCTTATGCACGTATGCTGATAGAAATGGACATTACAAAACCTCTACCTTGATATGTGAAGCTACAGGATCATAAGGGGAGGTTAATCCAGCAGGAAGTCACTTATGATTGGGAACCAAAATACTGCACAAAATGTCTGAAAATAGGACATGATTGTGCTGAGATTAAAACAGTACAGCCTCAAAGAGTGGTGCAGCCGAGGAAGATAACAAAAAATAAGCAAGTGTGGCTCAGAACTGACAGACAAGATGATAATGTGAAGAAGGCTGATGAGAAGAAGGTTGATGTACAGCAGGAAGCAACAGTGAATAATCAACATAATGAACCAGAACCAACAAGCAATGATGCCCAGGGGAAGGAAGAGGGGTGGATAACTGTCCTAGGAAAATCAGCAGCTAGGGTAGCTAAAGCCAAACAAGCTGAGGAACAGGAGATATCTGGAAGCAATGGATTCCAAAGCCTAGCAAAGAATCAATCATATGATGAGCCAGGTACAAGTGCAATGCAGGTGAGGAGTTCAGAGGTGCAGAGTTTGTATCACCACCCATACTTTACCTGTATGAGTGTGATAACTTGGAATGTGAGGGGACTGAATAAGACTTATAAACAAAAGGAGATAAAGGAGTTTATAAAAAGGAATAATAAAGTAATAATAACATTAGTTGAGCATAGAGTGAAAGATCAAAAAGAAAATGCAGTGATCAAGAAGATAGCACCTGGTTGGGAATGGATTTCCAATTCAAGTATAAACCATAAAAGCAGAATTTGGATCATGTGGGATCCCAGGATATACACATTTGAGCCAATGGAAATAGAGGAGCAACCGATACATGGTCAAGTCAGAGTTATTGCAAAAGCTGTTATATTTGGTTTCTCGGCAATATATGGATTGCATACTGTTAAAGATAGATTGAAGCTATGGGACAAGATGAGGCAAATTCACAGCATTCAACAAGGACCTTGGCTAGCTATGGGAGACTATAATGCTGTAGTACATCCACAAGATAGACTATGTGGTACAGAGGTTCAAGATATGGAAACAAAAGATTTTAAGGAGTTTATGAGGGATACAGGGATGAATGAGTTGCAGTATATGGGGAGGAACTACACCTGGACTAATAATCATACCTATAGCAGAATTGATAAGGGACTTGTAAATGTAACTTGGATGATGACAATGCCAAATGTGAAAGTTCAGGTGCTGGAACCAATGATATCTGATCACTCACCACTGAAGTTAGTAATCTGTCAGGCACAAGGAAAGAAGAACAGGCCATTCAAGTTCTTTAACTGTATTGCTGACCACCCTCAATTCATGCAACACATTGAAGAAGCTTGGAAGGACAGAAGCACAAATGGTAGAATGCAGACAGTATGGAACAATCTTAAAGGGGTAAAGGAGGCCATCAAGAACCTAAACACTCAGCATTACAAAGGGGTTGATGGAAAGATAAAAGAGATAAGGAGGGAGTTGCAAGGAATACAAGAGGAAATGAGCTCAAAACTGCAGAATAAGGAATTGATTGACAAGAAAAGAGCTGAAGGTGAGTTAGAAAAATGGGGAAAGATAGAAGAAAGCATATACAAGCAAAAGTCAAGAGTGCAATGGTTGAAGTTGGGAGATTCTAATTCAGCCTACTTCTTTGCACAAATGAAGAATAGGAGTCACTTGAATGGAATTCAAAGCTTAATAAATGAGGTGGGAGCTCAGCTTATAATGGAGGATGATATAGAAGCAGAAATACTAGGATACTATAAAAAATTGCTTGGATCAAGAGCTGAAAGCATACCAGCCATCAACCCAAATGTCATGAAGTTGGGAGCAACATTAAATAGAGGCCAACAGGTTCAATTAATAAAGCCAGTCTCCAAGGAGGAAGTGTGGGAAGCCATGAAGGATATTAGTGATCTTAAAGCACCTGGTTATGATGGGTTTAATGCTTTATTTTTCAAGAAGACTTGGCAGATTGTAGGTGAGGATATAACAATGGCAGTGATGGAATTCTTTGAAACAGCACATATGCATAAACCTATCAACTGTACAGCAATAACCTTAGTGCCTAAAGTCAGAAATCCTGTGAGTGTTAAAGAATATAGACCTATCTCATGCTGCACAGTTCTATACAAAGTGATCTCCAAGGTTATAACCAAGAGATTGCAGAAAGTTATGGATGATTTAGTTGACAACACACAGTCAGCTTTTGTGCCTGGAAGAGTGATAACTGATAACATAATTCTAAGCCATGAACTAGTGAAAGGCTATGGAAGGAGAGGAGTATCACCCAGATGTATGATGAAACTGGATATGCAGAAAGCCTATGACTCCATTGAATGGCCATTCATGGAACAAGTTCTGAATGCACTGGCTTTCCCAGACAAATTTGTGAAATGGATTATGACATGCATGGAGACTGTTACTTATACTGTGATGATAAATGGAAACCTGACAAAACCATTTGATGCCAAGAAGGGGTTAAGGCAAGGAGACCCTATGTCTCCATTTTTGTTTGTGCTGGCAATGGAGTACTTAACAAGAAGCCTCAAAACACTGAACCAGATCCCAGATTTCAACTACCATCCCAAGTGTGCAAAGATGAAAATCTTGCAGCTTGGATTTGCTGATGACCTTTTATTGTTTTGCAGGGGTGATATAGGTTCAATAAAGCTTTTGTTCCAATGCTTCATGGAGTTCTCAAATGCTTCTGGACTGGTGATCAATAAACACAAAAGTTCTATCTTCTTTGGTGGAGTATCACAAGCTGATCAGGAGGGAATCCTAGAGTTTCTAGGAATTCAAAAGGGTGAGCTACCAGTAAGGTATCTAGGTGCCCCATTAAGCTCAAAAAGAATATCCATAGCCCAGTGCCAACCTCTAATTGACAAGATAATGGGAAGAATAGAGTCATGGACTGCCAAATTTCTGTCTTATGCTGGCAGAGTCCAACTGATAAAGAGTGTGCTGTTTTCTATACAGACATACTGGGCACAAATCTTTGTATTGCCTAAAAAGATCACAAAGTTAATTGAAGCAATGTGTAGAAGTTTTTTGTGGACAGGAGATGGAAGTATATCAAAAAAGGCTCTACTGGCATGGAAAAAAGTCTGCTTACCTAAATCTGCAGGAGGCTTCAACATTATGAATATAGCTATGTGGAACAAGTCTGCCATCTGTAAACAATTCTGGAATTTGTGCAAGGAGAAAAAGAAACTGTGGATCCAGTGGATACACAGCTATTACATCAAAGGAAGGCACATATGGGATGTTCAACTGAAACAAGCATCTTGGATGGTGAATAAGATCATAAAAGCAAAGGAGACATTCATGGAGGCAGGGCTCAGCTATGAAGATATCATGAATATGCAAAGATGCTCAATTAAAAACATATATCACAGGCTGCGTGGAAGATTTGAGAAAGTTAGTTGGAGAAGGGTAGTCTGCCATAATACAAGATGCCCAAGATGGACATTTATACTAACTGTGGCAGCTCATGGGAAGCTATACAAAAAGGATAGATTGCAGAAGTGGGGAATGCAGGTGGATCAGGAATGTGTCTTGTGCAAGCAAGCCAATGAAACTATACAACACTTGTTCTTTGAATGCACATATACAAAAGCATTGTGGAGCACACTGTTAGCATGACAAGGAATTAGAAGACCAGTAGCTGGTTGGGATGAAGAACTACGATGGACTGAGAAGAAGACTAAAAGGAAAACAGCTGCTGCAGAGTTGTACAAAATGACAGTAGCAGCAACAGTATACCATGTTTGGCGAGAAAGGAATACTAGAATTTTTCAAGCAAAGGTGACAGGTTGGGAAGCAGTAACTAAGAAGATCATTCAAGAGCTACATTGTCGAAGTACCAAACATACAGTGGGAATGCTACATAGACTAGATTGGTACCCAGTGAAATAGTTAGATACAAGTGTAAATAACAGTTCATGGGGAGGGGTGTGATGTATAGGAAAAAGGTATCTTGTAAGGGTTTGATTTACTTATAAATATTTTCCCTGGTAATACAAAAGATTTAATTACCAAAAAAAAAAAACTCTTTAAATTCAATTTTTTTTTCTTTGGTTTGTGTAGTATTGGATTACCACAGTTAGACCCTTTGTTTTTTTATGAACATGTACTATGGTGGTAACTTGGGCTGGACTTGCAACCAGGCCCATGTTTTGGGTCATTCGAGCAAGTCTGAACCCAGGCCATTGGGCCTGGGTAGTTGGATCCAACAGCTTGACTTGTCTGTAAATACCTTTCATTAGCAAATTACAAATGTATATTTGATGAATCTCGCCAATCAATGTAGTAAAATTAATTTATTTTAGACTAGCCCTGCATTTTGGCTTTCTTTTAGAATGAGTTTGTTTCTTTTTTTTCCAGCATTTTCGACCAATGTATATAAATAAAGGGTAGATAGGCCCAATTAGAAAACATAGCCATTAGGCCCGCCTCAATTCAAGCCCAATGTGGGCTGCCTAATTCAGATCCAGCAATGATTTCCGGAAATCTTTTGATTTACTGGGCCAAATCATGAGCCCGGTTGCAGCTTCAAAGCTGATTTGTTTAAAAAAGCCACTGCTGACCCATTCCCCTTGTCCAAAACGACTAAAAAAACCCTGCTTATAATCAATTAGCTCTTGTTAAGCTTAAGTTAGTTTCAGATAAGAATATTCTTAGATGGCCTTAATTAAACACATTTCTTTTAAAAGTTATTTGAGGTGTGCCATGCCAAATGAAACCCCTAAGCCCATGGCCCTCATAAAACTAGTTAGCTCTTATAGAAAATTTGAGGTGTGCCATTTTCCATTAAATAACCCATGGCCCTCATTCAAACCTTGTAAAATTGAGGTGCGCCATCAGTTGAACTCTCCATGGCCCTCATGAATGCTGTTAATTTGAACCTTCATAGTTGCGTTAGGCGCGTTCTTTAAATAATTCAATCATAGCTACGGGTACGGTTCCCATGACGTAGTTGTGATTTTAATTACTAAATCCGGGTGTACATTTCATGTGACCCAATTTTAATTTTCCAACAATGTTAAATAGAACGTGTCGCAAACCGCGGGTGCATTTCATGTAGTGTGGTTTAGGACATGTTCTAAATAACATTGAATCTTCCTAAAAGCGATTTAAAATTAAAAGAGGTTAATAAGCTAAAAATGCACAGTAGGTTTAAAAATGTGTAGTAAATCAGATAATTAGGCCAATTTTAACAGTTTAAGCGACCGTGCTAGAACCACGGAACCCGGAAATGCTTAACACCTTCTCCCGGGTTAACAAAATTCCTTACTTAGAATTTCTGGTTTCCCAGACTTCTAAATAAAGCCGAAATTTCCTCGATTTGGGATTTTAAATAAACCGGTGACTTGGGACACCAAATAAACTATTCCAAGTGGCGACTCTGATAAATTAAATAAAATAATCCCATTTCGAATAATGTCACTTTAATTGGAAAAACCCCTTATATTACCCTCGGGGTGGTAAAAAAGGATGTGTGACAGCTCTGGCGACTCTACAGGGGTTAAGAACCCAGAACTTTTGTTCAGGGTTTAAGAATTCGAGCTTAGAATAATTGTTAGCGTTGGCTTTATTTATTATCTGATTTTACATGTTTTAACCTAATGTGCTAAATGCTGCTTTTACCGCTTTGATATTGACAGAATTGTATATAAAACTGTTACGAAACCCTCTTCTCTCTGAGTCTTCTAAATCATCTGGTAAGGGAGCACTTCGTGTAACTTCTCTTCTGTTAGAGCCATATCCCAATTTTAGAATGAGGTTCGGACAAGTTGCGAAGCCGGTGAAGCTTCTGTATTCCCGGTACGTTGCCTCCCCTCGGCTTGAGCTGTCCGCTCGGGTAAGCCGAGTCTAGAACAATACACCCAGCATTTTAAACCTAGTATAACAAAACCTCATGCCGGATCCCTAGTAGGAACGCTTGTTTGCATCACGTGCATTTGACTTAGTGGACTCAACACAGGGGTTGGGTCCGTCCAGGACAGGTGTACCCGAAATCAAAAAAGACCATCCTGATGCATTCTACTTGCTACTTGTGCATTTATTTGCTCCGGATTGCATGTTGACCAGCTTCTAAAATAATGAAGAAAGCTTGAAATAAAAAATCGAGTTGAGGTACGAGAGAGATAATTACTCGTCTTTGAAAACTTGGTATCCAAAAGTACCGAAACTCTGCCAAAATTTTGAGAAAAAGAAAAAAGAAATTGTGGTATCGTTTTTAGATGTCAAATCTACCCGAACTACGCAAGTTTGATTCCCACCGGATGTGGGATACGTAGGCAACCCTCACCGGGTCCAACTCCATTTTTGAAAAAATAACCCAAAAAGAACAAAAAAAGTTTTTATCTTGTCATAAATAAGTTGGGTAATGCCGTTCTTGTCTAAATAGCCAAAACGTCCCAAAAAGGATGCCGGAAGGCTGGTTTTGCAAGAATAGCCACCTATGGTTCCTTTTTCAAATTTTGGCCAATTAGCAGACACAACCCTAAAATCTTCTTCCCTGAGGTGCTGAAGGGCCGTATTTGCAACGACGTTCTTTGTTTTGAAATGAAAAATTTTTGGAAAAAAAATTGATAATTTTCTTTCAAGTCAAAATAAATCATGGCTTTCTTTTAACCAATCACTCTAAATGAATGTGCAGGATGAGCACAATTGAAAATGAACCTTTCACAGTCCTTGAAGAGATTCCATTAGAACTCCATATGTGGTGGAACAACTTAGGGAAAGTCAGCAGAGATACTGAGGTAAAAGTTTTGGGCGGTCTTGTTGGTCTTCTGAAGATTAAACCGAGGTTGGATATAATTGAGGCTTTAGTACCTTTTTTGGGATCCGACACATAATGTGTTCCATTTTTCTGACTTTGAGCTAACCCCCACGCTGGAAGAAATAGCGGGCTATGCCGGTATTAGTGGGAATCTCAGAAGTCGGTACACAGTAGCACCAAGAGCAGTGACTCCTCATAAGTTTTTGGATCTTTTGAGCATCAGTCGAGAGGTTAAAGACGGAAATTTATCTGAGGGAGTTTGTACATTCTACTTCTTGTACCGGCATTATGGGGATCCCCACAGTTTTGAAGCTCCAGATACTGGTCTAACTCATTCGTGGAACAAAAATAAATGGGAAGCACGTCGGGGACTGGCTTTCATAGTGGCATTCCTGGGTGTCTTAATTTTCCCAAGAAAGGATGGAAATATAGAATTGGGCCTCGTGGGAATGGCCGATATCATGACTAAAAAGGCTACTGGAACCCTTGTTCCAATGATCTTAGAAGAGATTTATCGAGCTCTAACTGTTTGCCGAGAAGGAGGAAATTTTTTTGAGGGCATGCTTCTAAAACTTTGGATACAAGAACATCTTTACCACCATCCAGGGTACATGAACTATGGTATAACCGGTCTAAACTGCATTGAAGAACATGGAAACCGGTTAGAGGGTCATGAATTTCCAGAAGGTACGGAGGACTGGTTCGCACACTTGAGCTCCTTAACTTCAAGCAAAATTGAGTGGACATTCGGTTGGCTCCCGGTCACTGAAGTCATTTACATGTCAGTCGAGGTGTGTTATCTTCTCTTAATGGGCCTCCGGAGCATCCAACCATATGCTCCGCACAGGGTTCTATGTCAGCTAGGCAGGTTTCAAACTAACCCACATGATGAAGATCTGAGCTGACAAGTCATCAAATTGGGTCCAAAAGCTGTGTTCCCAGAAGCAAAAGTTCGTCAGAATTGGAATCAGTGTAAGTTTCTAGAGCCAAAGACTCGGGTAAGGGATCTATCCAAGGGTGAGCTAGAGCCTAGTTACACGACATGGTTTGGTAAAAGGTTTCAAGTCCACCAAGAGCCCGAACGACCTGCTAAAAGACCCCATGTCCAGCAATTCACTGATGAGTCACGGGAGCAATGGGATTGGTTGGCAAAAGGGACAAACTACAGAGCCACAATAGGGACAGATCCGAGATCTTAAATTGACAATAGTGTACAAGCTGCTGCTGATGAAGGGGAAAAGAAGAAATTGGCTCAAGAAAACAAAGCCCTTCGAGCCCAAATCCCAAAAATGAAGATAGCTGCTAAGAATCAAGAAAGGGGCCGGGCGGATGAAAGACTCATAACTGATCTTAGAAGGAAAATATCTGAGTACAAGGATGACCTAGAAATATCTGAGGGTAATCTGGCAAGAGCCCGGGCACAGCTGACAAAGACTGCAGAGGGACGGGCAGGGTTTGTACGGCAATTGAAAGGAAATATGAGGGAACAGTCACAAACTTGAAGAAAAGGTTAACTTCCCTCGAAAATGAGATGACCAAACAAGCTAGGAACTTTAAAGCGGAAAGGGAACATTGTTATGCATTAATGTCCCAGCAAGAAGAAGATATGCAACAGCTGCTGGGCTAGAACCATCATGATGCCCAAGTGCTAGAAGCTAGATCTCAGCAAATCGGGCATTTCCTCCAAGAAAAGGGTATCATCAGGGAAAGGGTTAGAGCAATTGCTGACTACATCGTCACAAAGTGCCATGAATGTGAAGACATGACTCAAACCACCTTTTTCTCCGCAGTGATGACCTTTGTTCGACAAATCAAGAATGACCTGGATCGTCTTCAAGGAGACCTTGCACATAGGCCCGTGGCGAGACCGACTGATGTCCCGCGGGCCCCTGGATCAACTTTAGAAGCACTTATGTACTCTTGATTTTCATTTTGAGTCTGTATTTCAGTTTGTAGTATGTTTCGAGTCTGTTTTTAGTTTTTTAGATTTCTAGAAAAGTAGGATGGAGTCTTTTGTAACAGAGAAAAGTAGAAGTTTTATTAATGAAAATTTGGAAAAAACCCAAAAATTGTTTCTTTATTCTTTTGCATTTATTTCTTGAACTACATGATGATCTGATTCATGCGGCGTCGTGATACGTAAGCAATCCTAATCGGATCCGGTCATGTTTTTTAAAAGAGAGGAAAACGAGAGAGAAAACAAGAGTAAGGGGAAAAAATGATGACAAAGTGCAAAAGAGAGCAAAGTTGAAAAGCGCCAAAAGAAAGAAAGTTGGAGAGATAAACAAAAGCCGGGATGAAACACGCAACCGTTGCAAAGCATATAGAAAAACATTTAACTGTATAGGTGCATCACACCCCAATGTGCGATTCCCTATGTGTAAATTGTCTCACACTAACCGGTTCGTTGTGTTTGCTATTGAGAAGGTTCTATATTAAGGTGGTTGGTTTGTGGTAATCTGGCTTCACATCCCTACTTCACAAGATCAAAAGGAAGTGTTGAAATATCGTTAGAGAGTCATCTGCCAACAGTTCCTATTCCAGAGGATAGCCCAATCTCGGCCATCCCAACTTCAGAATCAGCGGCTGCTGAGGAAAATAGGGTTCTGCGTCTCTGTATGTTGGAAATGTGGGACGCCTGGTCCAATGATAGAGAGCCACCGAGTACGATACCTGGTTTCCCTGAGCTACTTCCTAGGGCAAGTGGAACTTCCAACGATGCGATAAATTACCCAAACACTCCGCTTGGATATCCTACCATCTCAGCCCACTTTGCCGGAACACCTTCTAAGGTTCGCCCCTAGGTGTTGATTTCAGGTGTGGCCTCCAACATATTCACTGCGCCACCTTCCTCGGCCACGACTCAACCCACTTTGCCAAGGACAAACTTTGATCCATCATCCTTCACTTTTCAAGTACCATCCTTTCCACCAGAAACGGCTCATTTCACTACCAATTCCTACCCCCAAAAGCCCCGGTATGAGTTTGCCACGGGACAGGAGAAAACTACAAAGAACCTCGAGTAGGAAGAAATCACTCGGAAGATGAGGAGCATGGAACAGAGCCTTAAGAATATACAAGGTTTAAGTGTCACGACCCGGATTTCCCGCACTCGGGGTCGTGATGGCGCCTACTCGTGGTAGCTAGGCAAGCCTACTCATTTACTCTTCCATTGCTAACAAATCTTTTAACAATTTATAACATCAATATAGGACATGAAATTTAATAATAATAGCGGAAGTCTGAATCATGATCTAAATCAAAACGCGGAACGGTCAACAATAGCCTCTACCCAAGACTGGTGTCACATTACTCACGAACTGCTAAGAGTTTACTAAATACAAAGGTCTGAAAGAAACATATAAACTGTTTGTCTCGAAAACAAGGAGGCAACAGTATAGAAGAGAAAAAAAGGGAGAGACGCCGGGCCTACGGACGCCTGCAAGGCTACCTCGGTCTCGTGATAATGAAAGCCTGCTCCTGTGCTAATGCTGCTGCTGCTCCTCAAAACCTGGACCTATGCAAAAATGCACAGAGTGTAGCCTCAGCACAACCGACCCCATGTGCTGGTAAGTGTCTAGCCTAACCCCGGCGAAGTAGTGACGAGGCTAGACTGGACACCACATAAACCTGTGCAATTATAAATATACGACGGAATCGAAATACCAAACAATTAACACTATAGGAGGAGAACATGCTATGGGGAGATGGCAATATTAACAGTAATCCAGAGTAACAATCTAAAGCAGTCTAAATTTACGATGAACAAGGAACCAACTCAATATAAACACATTTGTATCAATAACTGTTGCGACGTGCAACCCGGTCCACAATTACCATTGTTGCGGCGTGCAACCCGATCCACAAATACCACTGTTGCGGCGTGCAACCCGACCCATATCATTTATCATCTATCATTGTTGTGGCGCGCAACCCGATCCTCATATCTCATTTAACATTGTTGCGGCGCGCAACCCGATCCTCAAATATCATTTATCATTGTTGCGGCGTGCAACCCGATCCATATCATTCGACAGTCTAGCTCCCCAAACAATAGTCACAATTAAGGGGCATAAAATTAAAAAAATATTGGAAGGAATCCCGGCAAGGGAAAGGAAATCAACAAGTTCAATACAACGTCCCGACAAGGGAAAATACCAACAACGCTTTCTCTTTCTTTCATTTCTTACGTTATAATCCACTTTACCATTTTGAGCCAACGCTCCAAAGAATCAAGTCATTTCATATACTTTCAATATTCGTATCACAATTCGAGCCAATGCTCCTAGGAATCAATTGATCATTTTATCGTTCACATGTTATTCACAACATATAGAAATCCTCCAATAAACACGGAAATCACAACCAAATCATGATAATCACATTATGAGGACTCACGGTCATACTAGACACCAATGTATAGATACTCATCACCATGCCTATACATCGTACTCAATCATTTAGCAATTAGCAAAAAAGACTCAACTCCTATTCCCTCAAGCTAGGGTTAAACCAAACACTTACCTCAAAGCCTTGAAATCCACTTAATCCTCAACTATCGCTTTACCCCGCGGTTCCACCTCCAATTCGCTCGAATCTAATCACAAATTGCTCAATTACTTTAATAAACACTATATGAATCAATTTGAATGCATAAAAAATGAATTTCCCAAGTTTTTCCCAAAAATTCCAAAATCGCCCCCGGGCCCACGTGGTCAAAACCCGAGGTTCGAACCAAAACCCGGTTACCCATTCCCCCACGAACTCAAATATGTAATTTGTTTTGAAATCGGACCTCAAATCGAGGTCCAAATCCCCAATTTTTAGAAAACCTAGGTTCTACCCAAAAACCCCAATTTCACCCATGAAAATCCTTGATTTTAAGTGGAAAACATGTTAAATGATGTTAAAGATTGAAAGAATTGAGTAAAAATNTGCACTAAGTGACTGCTGATCAGAATAATGGCCACGGGAACCACGATCACCTGGGGCACCCTGAGAAACCTGGAGGGCTGACTGGAAAGGGCTGGAAGGCTGACCCCTATCATAAGAATCCCTGCCCCCAGATGAGGCACCACTGAACCGACCTGTGTGACGGGGTCTCTTGTCTGTTCTATGACCACCCCCTGTGGCAGAACCATCTCGATCCTCCGGGCCACATTGGCCGCCTCCTGAAAAGTAATATCACTCCCCGCCTCTCTGGCCATCTGAAGACGAATAGGCTGGATCAAACCATCAATAAATCTCCTCACCCTCTCCCTCTCAGTGGGGAGTATGACAAGGGCATGGCGAGCTAGATCGATAAACCTGGTCTCATACTGAGTGACTATCATAGACCCCTGCTGGAGGCGCTCAAACTGCCTCCGATAAGCATCTCTCTGAGCAACAGGGAGAAACTTCTCCAGAAACAACTCTGAAAACTGATCCCAAGTCAAAGACGGCGACCCTGCTGGTCTGGCTAAACAGAAATCCCTCCACCAAGTCTTGGCGGATCCAGATAGACGAAAGGCAGCAAAATCAACTCCATTGGACTCCACAATGCCCATGTTCCGAAGAACCTCGTGGCAGTTATATAAGAAATCCTAGGGGTCCTCAGAAGAAGCTCCGCTGAATGTAGCAGTGAAGAGCTTGGTAAACCTGTCCAGCCTCCATAAAGCATCTGCGGACATAGCCGCTCCATCGCCGGCCTGTGCAACTACCCTCGGCTGAACTATCGTAGCTGGCTGAGCCGCTGGAATCTGATCCTGGGGAGCTATCTGCTCCAGAGTACGTGCAGCAGGAGTCCGGGCCCCTCCTCCAGCCTGAGAAGTGGCTGGTGCTACAGGAAGTAATCCTGCTCGGGTGACACTCTCCATGAGGCCCACCAACCGGACCAAAGCGTCCTGAAGAGCTTGGGTAGCAATAAACCCCTCTAGGACCTGAGCTGCGCCCACCGGAACTGCTGCGGCTGGGGCCGGAACCTCCTCCTCAAGGTCAACCTGAGGCTCCGCCACTGGTGCTGCTGCTTGGGGCTGAGCCCTGCCCCTACCTCGGCCCCTACCATGGCCACGTCCTCTACCCCTAGCGGGAGCTGTCTGGGGCTCGGACTGCTGATCGGTAGATAAGGAAGCGTGTGTTCTCGCCATCTGCAAAAGAACAAAGTAGAAATTCAATCAGCATTGAGAAACCAAATCGCACGACAAGGAAGAACAAATGAGAGATTTTTCCTAACTCAATAGCCTCTAGGGACAAGTACAGACGTCTCCGTACCGACCCCTCAGACTCTACTGAGTTTGTTCGTGAGTTGTGAGACCTATGTAACCTAGTGATCTGATACCAACTTGTCACGGCCCGGATTTCCCGAACTCGGGGTCGTGATGGCGCCTACTCGTGGTAGCTAGGCAAGCCTACTCATTTACTCTTCCATTGCTAACAAATCTTTTGACAATTTATAACATCAATATAGAACATGAAATTTAATAATAATAGCGGAAGTCTGAATCATGATCTAAATCAAAACGCGGAACAGTCAACAATAGCCTCTACCCAAGACTGGTGTCACATTACTCACGAACTGCTAAGAGTTTACTAAATACAAAGGTCTGAAAGAAACATATAAACTGTTTGTCTCGAAAACAAGGAGGCAACAGTATAGAAGAGAAAATAAGGGAGAGACGCCGGGCCTGCGCACGCCTGCAAGGCTACCTCGGTCTCGTGATAATGAAAGCCTGCTCCCGTGCTAATGCTGCTGTTGCTCCTCAAAACCTGGACCTGTGCAAAAATGCACAGAGTGTAGCATCAGCACAACCGACCCCGTGTGCTAGTAAGTGTCTAGCCTAACCCCGGCGAAGTAGTGACGAGGCTAGACTGGACACCACATAAACCTGTGCAATTATAAATATATGACGGAATCGAAATACCAAACAATTAACACTATGGGAGGGGAACATGCTATGGAGAGATGGCAATATTAACAGTAATCCAGAGTAACAATCTAAAGCAGTCTAAATTTACGATGAACAAGGAACCAATACTCAATATAAACACATTTGTATCAATAACTGTTGCGGCGTGCAACCCGGTCCACAATTACCATTGTTGCGGCGTGCAACCCGATCCACAAATACCACTGTTGCGGCGTGCAACCCGACATATCATTTATCATCTATCAGTGTTGCGGCGCGCAACACGATCCTCATATCTCATTTAACATTGTTGCGGCGCGCAACCGATCCTCAAATATCATTTATCATTGTTGCGGCGTGCAACCCGATCCATATCATTCGACAGTCTAGCTCCCCAAACAATAGTCACAATTAAGGGGCATAAAATTAAGCAAATATTGGAAGGAATCCCGGCAAGGGAAAGGAAACCAACAAGTTCAATACAACGTCCCGACAAAGGAAAATACCAACAACGCTTTCTCTTTCTTTCATTTCTTACGTTATAACTCACTTTACCATTTTGAGCCAACGCTCCAAAGAATCAAGTCATTTCATATACTTTCAATATTCGTATCACAATTCGAGCCAATGCTCCTAGGAATCAATTGATCATATCATCGTTCACATGTTATTCACAACATATGAAATCCTCCAATAAACACGGAAACTCACAACCAAATCATGATAATCACATTATGAGGACTCACGCATACTAGATACCAATGTATAGATACTCGTCACCATGCCTATACATCGTACTCGATCGTTTAGCAATTAGCAAACAAGACTCAACTCCTATTACCTCAAGCTAGGGTTAAACCAAACACTTACCTCAAAGCCTTGAAATCCACTTAATCCTCAACTATCGCTTTACCCCGCGGTTCCACCTCCAATTCGCTCGAATCTAATCACAAATTGCTCAATTACTTTAATAAACACTATATGAATCAATTTGAATGCATAAAAAATGAATTTCCCAAGTTTTTCCCAAAAATTCCAAAATCGCCCCCGGGCCCACGTGGTCAAAACTCGAGGTTCGAATCAAAACCCGGTTACCCGTTCCCCCACGAACTCAAATATGTAATTTGTTTTGAAATCGGACCTCAAACCGAGGTCCAAATCCCCAATTTTTAGAAAACCTAGGTTCTACCTAAAAACCCCAATTTCACCCATGAAAATCCTTGATTTTAAGTGGAAAACATGTTAAATGATGTTAAAGATTGAAAGAATTGAGTAAAAATCGACTTACAAATGATTTGGGATGAAGATTGTTCTTGAAAAATCGCCTATGGTGTTTGGGTTTTGAAAGAATGGTGAAAAGTGATGAAAATTCAACTAAGTATAAAATATGCTAGGCCTCGGATATGGGAATTGCGAACAGGGGTTCGCAATTGCGAACCCCAACCTGCTAACTTGGGAATTGCGAACATCAGTTCGCATTTGCGAACTCAGGCCCAGATGACAGGTTTCGCATTTGCGAAAATGTGATTGCATTTGCGATCAACGACCCCTTGCATTTGCGAGCAAAATCGTCGCATTTGCGACCAGTGCCGGAATTCTCAGACTTCACAATTGCGACTCGAAGCTCGCATTTGCGAGCTCGCAATTGCGAGTCTCCCCTTCGCATTTGCGAAAATCACAGAAGCCAAAATACCAGATTTTTACTAAATTTTCATAAAGCATTAAATTTCGATTTCAAGTCCGAAACACGTCAAACGACGTCCGTTTTCAACCAAATTTTACAGAAAGCGCTTAAACCATATATAAGACTTGTACCGGGCGTCGGAACCAAAATACGAGCCCGATACCATAGTCTTTTAATCAAATTTCATTTCCAATTTCCTTAGTAATTTTAGAAAAACAATTTCACAGAAAAATTTATTTCTCGGGCTCTAGACCTCGGAATTCGACACCAGGCATATGCCCGAGTCCCATATTTTTCTACGGACCCTCCGGGACCGTCAAATCACGAGTCCGGGTCCGTTTACCAAAAATGTTGACCGAAGTCAAATATATTCATATTAATATCAAAATTTAGCATTTTTCACACATAATTCATATTTAAGCTTTCCGGCTACGCGCCTGGACTGCGCACGCAAATCGAGGCAACCCTAAATCAGGTTTTTGAGGCCTCGGAAGCACGGGATGAGTAAGAAAATAGGTGATGACCCTTTGGGTCGTCACATTCTCCACCTCTAAAACAATCGTTCGTCCTCGAACGGATAAAAGAAAGAAGTACTTGAGTCGGGGAAAAGATGGGGATAACGGCTCCGCATATCAGACTCGGACTCCCAGGTCGATGCCTCAGGAGGCTGACCTCTCCACTGAACACGAATAGAAGGAAAACTCCTGGATCTCAACTGACAAACCTGCCGGTCTAGAATAGCTACCGGCTCCTCCTCATAAGATAAATCCTTCTCCAACTGGACAGTGCTGAAATATAACACATGGGTAGGATCGTCGTGATACCTCCGAAGCATGGACACATGGAAAACTGGATGCACGGCTGATAAGCTAGGTAACAATTCAAGTCTATAAGCCACCTCTCCCACTCGATCAAGAACCTCAAACGGACCAATGTACCTAGGGCTAAGCTTTCCCTTCTTCCCAAATCTCATCACGCCCTTCATAGGCGACACCCGGAGCAATACCCGCTCACCAACCATGAAAGCTACATCTCGAACCTTACGATCTGCATAACTCTTTTGCCTAGACTGAGCTGAACGAAGTCTGTCCTGAATGATCTTGACCTTGTCCAAGGCCTCCTGAACTAAATCTGTACCTATCAACCGAGCCTCCCCCGGCTTGAACCATCCAATCGGAGACCGACACCGCCTACCATATAAGGCCTCATAAGGAGCCATCTGGATGCTCGACTGGTAGCTGTTATTGTAGGAAAACTCCGCTAACGGCAAGAACTGATCCCATGAACCTCCAAAGTCAATAACACAAGCCCGGAGCATATCCTCCAAAATCTGAATAGTCCGCTCGGACCGTCCATCCATCTGGGGATGAAATGCTGTGCTCAACTCGACCCGTGTGCCCAACTCTCGCTGGACTGCTCTCCAGAAGCGCGAGGTAAACTGCGTACCCCGATCCGAAATGATAGATGCCGGCACACCATGAAGGCGAACAATCTCCCGGATGTAAATCTCAGCTAGTCTCTCGGATAAGTAGGAGACTGCTACAGGAATGAAATGCACTGACTTGGTCAGCCTATCCACAATAACCCATATCGCGTCAAACTTTTTCCGAGTCAACGGAAGTCCAGTAACAAAATCCATGGTAATCTGCTCCCACTTCCACTCGGGAAGCTCAATCTTCTGGTGTAGACCACCAGGCCTCTGATGCTCGTACTTAACCTGCTAACAATTAAAACAACGAGCTACATATGCTACAATGTCCTTCTTCATTCTACGCCACCAATAGTGCTGCCGCAAATCCTGATACATTTTCACGGTGCCCGGGTGAATAGAGTACCTGGAGCTATGGGCCTCCTCTAAAATCAACTCTTGAAGCCCATCCACATTGGGCACACAAACTCGCCCCTGCAATCTCAAAACTCCTTCCGCATCTAAGGTAACCTGCTTGGCACCTCCTCGTTGCACCGTGTCTCTAAGGACGCATAAATGGGGATCATCAAACTGTTGATCACGAATACGCTCCAATAATGAGGAACGAGCGACCGTGCAAGCTAACACCCGACTGGGCTCAGAGACATCCAGTCTCACGAACTGATTGGCTAAAGCCTGAACATCCAAGGCAAACGACCTCTGACTGACCGGAATATAAGCAAGACTACCCATGCTGGCTGACTTCCTACTCAGAGCATCGGCCACTACATTGGCCTTTCCCGGATGATAAAAAATGGTGACATCATAATCCTTCAACAACTCCAACCATCTCCTCTGCCTCAAATTCAACTCCTTTTGCTTAAATAGGTACTGAAGACTCTTATGATCAGTGAACACCTCACACGCCACACCATACAAGTAGTGCCTCCAAATCTTCAAGGCGTGAACAATGGCTGCCAACTCTAGATCATGCACTGGATAGTTCTTCTCATGAATCTTCAATTGTCTCGAAGCATAGGCAATGACCTTGCCATCCTGCATCAACACTGCTCCAAGTCCCACACGGGAAGCATCACAGTAGACTCTATAAGGTCCTGATCCTGTGGGTAAAGTCAACACCGGTGCCGTAGTCAGAGCTGTCTTGAGCTTCTGAAAGCTCGCCTCGCACTCATCTGACCATCGTAAACTGGGCTCCCTCTGGGTCAATCAGTCATC
>NW_017674167.1:105910-106702 GCF_001879085.1 Nicotiana attenuata
ATCGTTCACATGTTATTCACAACATATAGAAATCCTCCAATAAACACGGAAATCACAACCAAATCATGATAATCACATTATGAGGACTCACGGTCATACTAGACACCAATGTATAGATACTCATCACCATGCCTATACATCGTACTCAATCATTTAGCAATTAGCAAAAAAGACTCAACTCCTATTCCCTCAAGCTAGGGTTAAACCAAACACTTACCTCAAAGCCTTGAAATCCACTTAATCCTCAACTATTGCTTTACCCCGCGGTTCCACCTCCAATTCGCTTGAATCTAATCACAAATTGCTCAATTACTTTAATAAACGCTATATGAATCAATTTGAATGCATAAAAAATGAATTTCCCAAGTTTTTCCCAAAAATTCCAAAATCGCCCCCGGGCCCACGTGGTCAAAACCCGAGGTTCGAACCAAAACCCGGTTACCCATTCCCCCACGAACTCAAATATGTAATTTGTTTTGAAATCGGACCTCAAATCGAGGTCCAAATCCCCAATTTTTAGAAAACCTGGGTTCTACCCAAAACCCCCAATTTCACCCATGAAAATCCTTGATTTTAAGTGGAAAACATGTTAAATGATGTTAAAGATTGAAAGAATTGAGTAAAAATCGACTTACAAATGATCTGGGATGAAGATTGTTCTTGAAAAATCGCCTATGGTGTTTGGGTTTTGAAAGAATGGTGAAAAGTGATGAAAATTTGACTAAGTATAAAATTTGTTGGGCCTCGGATATGGGAATTGCGAACAGGGGTTCGCAATTGCGAACCCCAACC